>NC_044556.1:14147759-14205259 GCF_007565055.1 Rhinopithecus roxellana
AAGTGGGTTTTGTGTTTAAATAATATATGGGTGAAGGAGAAGGCTGGCCGGGAGGAGCTGGCTGGGGAGGAGGTCCCCCAGGAGAAGGCGGAAGACAAGCCCAGCACCGGTGAGGGGCAGGTGGGGTGGGCCCTGAACCTCTGTCTCCTCAGCTGAAGAAACAGATGCTTTGCAGAACATTCCAGAAGGGGCGCACAGCTGTGCTCTCTGCCCCAAACCCGCCAGAGTGTTGTGTCCTTTTGGGGTCTACGTGCAAACCCGGCTTTCATCCCCGGGGCAGCCAGTGAGAGGCATTCAGTCCCACCATGTGCCAGGCAGCTAGGGTGCAGGCAACCTGGGGCTCACGCCAGAGGGGTGACGGGAACAGTGCATGACACCACACACCTCCACCGCCTCCAACCCTGGGACGCCCAGAGACGGGGTGGCTCTGTGCAGCGGGGGGCAAAGAGTGGGGCATGGTTCAGAGATGCAGTCGGTGGAGGTTTGGGGGCAAAGGCCTCAGGTGCCTTTGCTTGCCTGGTGGGCCAACAGGAGACGGGGGTGTGACCCTCAGGGCTGCTGGGCTGACATGGCCCCATCACCGGTGTGCAGAGCAGCCCTTTGGAGATGGGGTGGGCGAGTTTGGGACGGGGCTCTGCGGCCCAGGGGCAGCCGGAGGGTGGTGTCTTTTTTTCTTTTTTTTTTCTGAGATGGGGTCTCGCTCTGTCCCCCAGGCTGGAGTGCAGTGGTACAATCACAGCTCACTGCAACCTTGACCTGGGGGCAAGCCATCCTCCCACCTCAGCCTCCAGAGGAGCTGGGATTATAGGCCTACACCACTACACCCTGCTAATTTTTTTTTTTTTTTTTGAAACAGAGTCTCGCTCTGTCCCCCAGGCTGGAGTGCGGTGGCGAGATCTCAGCTCATTGCAAGCTCCACCTCCCGGGTTCATGCCATTCTCCTGCCTCAGCCTCCCAAGTAGCTGGGAGTACAGGCGCCGCCACCACACCCGGCTAAATTTTTGTGTTTTTTAGTAGAGACGGGGTTTCACTGTGTTGGCCAGGATGGTCTCAATCTCCTGACCTCATGACCCGCACGCCTTGGCCTCCCAAAGTGCTGGGATGACAGGCGTGAGCCACTGTGCCGGGCCAGGCCCCGCTAATTTTTGTATTTTTTGTAGAGACAGGGTTGCTGGCATGTTGCTCAGGCTGGTCTTGAACTCCTGGGCTCAAGTGAGCCTCACATCTCGGCCCCCGTGTGCTGGGATCGTGCGCCCCCGTGCCTGACCTCGTCTTCCTTTGTCTTTCCCAGGCTGCTGTGGGCTTTGCTCAGGGCTGCCGACATTCCCTTATTTCCTGGGCCCCCAGTTCTCCAGGCCAGTGTGGCTGGGGCTGGGGCCGGCTGCAGGATGGGACCATGCAGAGCCTGGCCTCCGTGTCGGGAGCTTGCAGACCAGGCGGCAGGTGCCGGGGTCCAGGTGGATGGGCATGCATCACCCACGGTGCTCAGCTTGGCCCCTGGTCCAGTCCTCAAGGGGTAAGGGTTCTGGGGTTCCCAGCTGGAGCCCAGCAGTGACCTGTGACCCCTCTGTCCCACTCAGATCTCTCAGCCCCGGTGAATGGCGAGGCCACGTCGCAGAAGGGGGAGAGTGCGGAGGACAAGGAGCACGAGGAGGGTCGGGACTCGGAGGAGGGGCCGAGGTGTGGTTCCTCTGAAGACCTGCACGAGTGAGTGTCCCGGGCCGTGGGGTGTGCCTCCTGAGCAGCAGCGGCATGATGCACACTGTGTGTCTGAACCGCTCCTCCTGTGCCAGTCCCTCTGGGAAGGGTCCCAGGGATGTCGCCCCCCACTCAGGGGTCCTCCCATCCTCACAGCTGACCCCAGGGCCCCACTGGCTGGCACTTCCTTCCAGTGGCCCCCACTGAGGCAGCTCCAGGGCTTTGAGCTGCCTGCCCCTGGCCTCCTGGGAAGGTAGCTTCTTGCTGAGCCTCCAGGGTGGCCTAGGCAGGTCCTGAGCACAGGCACCCGGCTATCTGACGGTGCCAGCGCCCATCACCGTGGGCTGCTGTCTGGTACAAGGCTCAGTGGAGTCACTCGCTTACACAGCAGCTGCCTTGTGCTAGGCCTGGCTGGTGCCAGCGTGGGGACCCTGGAGATGTTTGTGGTCTCTAGTGGCAGAAGACTGGCAGGAGGGTGACACTCCAGCCTCAGGTGCCACAAATGGGCGCACACTCCTCAGTGCCCGTCCCATCTGACTGCCCCACAGGCAGGGCAGGGGCGGGAGGGCATCCTCACACTGCCTTTGCTGTTCCTACCAGCAGCCTACGGGAGGGCCCCGACCTGGACAGGCCTGGGAGTGACCGGCAGGAGCGCGAGAGGGCACGGGGGGACTCGGAGGCCCTGGACGAGGAGAGCTGAGCCGTGGGCAGCCAGGCCCAGCCCCCGCCCGAGCTCAGGCTGCCCCTCCTTCCCCGGCTCACTGGAGAGCAGAGTGGAGAACTGTGGGGAACGCCGCGCTGTTTCTATTTGTTCCCTTGGGTTTTTTTTTTCTGCCTAATTTCTGTGATTTCCAACCACCATGAAATGACTATAAAGGGTTTTTTAATGAAAAAAGAAATCACATTTATTGGCTTGGTTTTCTAGCATTGCTGGTGCGGTGGGGGCCTGAGCTGGGGAGCAGTTGGCAGCGTCACTGGGCCTGTTTGGGACTGGGTTGAGCCATCGAGCCACCGTGAGAAGCAACTAAAGGCGCTCTGGGCCCAGCCCAACCCTGAAAGGCCGGTGGCGGGAAAGTTGGGCGGGAGCAAGCCTTTCCCAGGAGACAAGAGGGAGAAACCGGGGCCGCTAAGCTTTGAGGCCTGCTCCCCGCCCCACACCCGGGAGGCTGGGGTCTGATGCTTCCTGTGTCTGGCAGCCCAGCATCCAGGCAGGTGAGCAGGTCAGATGTGGGGAGGGCGAGGGTCCCTGAGGCTGGGCTGGGAGGGTGGAGACCCGGCCTTCCCTGAGGACCACTGCTAGCTGACAGTGGTCTCCAGTGTTCAAGGGGCGTGGGCCTCAGGGCCCAGCCTCGACTCACCCGCACCCTGTGTGACTTTGGGCAAGTTGCCCTCCCACTCTGGGCTTCTCTTTCCTTCTCTGCATAAGGGACTGTCACGTGGGGACGGCCCCTAGCAAGTCACACCGTGCACCGAAGTTGCTTATTCCACAGTGGCGTCTCGGGTTTGTCCGCCTGCCCAGCGTGGCCGAGTTGCCTCCGTCCCAGTAAGAATTAGGCTCTGGTATGGCGGGAAGGGACTTCCTGAGCCCCGGCTCCATGCTTGGTTGGCTGGACGTAAGCTGCAGTCACTGTGCCTGGATTTCTGCAAATGGCTGTGTCTGGCGTCCTAGCCTCCGATGGCCATGGGTGTCAGGCTGAGGAGAAGGCTCGGGAAGGCTCCTGGCCCGTTCCCTCTCACGGCCTGTCACCTGAGGCTGCCCCTGCTCTGCTGGCTTCCCCAGTTCGGAGCTGAGCTGAATGCCCTGGCCCCTCACGGTCCCTGGTGCGCACCGTGACTCCTGGGGGCCAGCAGTCCCTCCACCCTTCCTCCCCCCGGGTCTGGGGTTCCTGGGCTTGTGTCCTAAGAGAGCGTGGGAAGGGGGACAGAAAGGTTCTCTTACCGGGTGAGTGGGGATATGGCTTCTTGGGGAGGCCGGGCTGAACGGCTCTTCCCCGTGGACTGAGCACAGCCGCAGCGCACCTCTCACACCTGACCTGAGCCTGCCAGCCTCCACGGCCTGGGCCAGTCTGAGAGCACCGGGTCAGGCGACCTTGCCAGGTGGGTGGGTCCGCTGCCGCCAGTGTCTCGATGCCCACAGCCTCCCCAGCCCCGCTTCCTCTGCAGCCCAGCGCTTGGGTGGGTGGTCCTGAGGACCCAGGGGAGTGTGCGGGGGAGAAGGGGCTGTGTCACAGGCACGCAGCCTCTGTGGCTGTTCCCAGCCCTGTCCGATCCCTCCATGAAGCACAGTTCCCTGTGAGGAAGCCGTTCGTCTGTTCTCCAGGGACAGCCGCTGGGCCCAGCCTCCCCGGGGGCCTCAGAGCCCCAGGTGCACGGCCAGGCCTCTGGTGGGCAGCTGGAAGCAGAAGCCTGTTTGCTTGTTTTTGCACCCCCCACCCCCTGCAAATCGCGCAGTCTCAAGCCAGGCTGGTGCAAAGCCCCAGCTGTGGCTGCCGTGGCTCCGGGCAGCTTTGTCCCCACTGTGAGGCCACCCCAGGGGTCAGCAAAGGCAGTAGCAGCCTGCCTTGGGATGATGGCAGTTTGACATTTTCTTTTTTTTTTTTTTTTTTGAGACGGAGTCTCGCTCTGTCGCCCAGGCTGGAGTGCGGTGGCGAGATCTCAGCTCATTGCAAGCTCCACCTCCCGGGTTCATGCCATTCTCCTGCCTCAGCCTCCCGAGTAGCTGGGACTACAGGCGCCCGCCACCGCGCCTGGCTAATTTTTTGTATTTTTAGTAGAGACGGAGTTTCACCGTGTTAGCCAGGATGGTCTCAATCTCCTGACCTCGTGATCTGCCCGCCTCGGCCTCCCAAAGTGCTGGGACTACAGGCGTGAGCCACCGCACCCTGCCAAGTTTCACATTTTTAGTACCTTCTAGTATGAGGGAATGTGGTTCTTAAGACCCTCAAGGTGCGCTAAGGCCAGAGACCCGCTTTCAGCACAAGGACGGAGCGGCCTGGAGCCTGGGATGCCACAGCACTGCCTGCACCGCTGGTAGCTGGGGGCCCGTGCTGCAGGACTGGAAGAGCCCTGCTAGATAGAAAAGGGTTGCTATCGGGGCAAATGGATGCCCTTCCAGACTGGGAACGCTGCTTTTTCTCTTTCCTAATTGCAGTACTCGCTCAGGGTCTTCAAGGGAAGGCTCCTGGCTGGCAGTCTGAGCGACCCCAGGCTCCGAGAGGGGCAGGCAGTGCTGGGGAGGAGGTGGGAGGTGCAGGCAGTCCTGGAGCAGGGCGTGGGGTGGCTCCGCTCAGAAGGTCGCTGCCTCCGCAGCCCCTCAGTGCTCAGCTAGCTGCAGCCCCAAAGGTCTAGGGCTTTAGGAAACCGATCCAGATTTGGGGCTGGAAAGAAGGTTCTGAGGCAGCTCCTCTCTGGGCAGAGCAGGGCGACCCTGCCCCGGGCCTGCAGGCTCCTACAGCTGCTGCCCGCCGGGGGGCAAGGCGAAGGGCCCTACCAGCCAGCTGAGCGGGGGGTTGTGCTGTAGGCCCTCCAGCAGCTGCTCTAGCCCCTGCCACGCCTGGTGCACACGCTCGCGGCACTGCACCAGCTGCTCTGCGGGCAGCGCCTCTACAGAGCCGGCCGAGGCCACGACGCCATAGAGCTCACAGAGGCTGCGCCGCGCCTGCTTCACCGGCTGCTGAAGCTCGGCGGGCAGGCCCTGGAGGCTGGAGGCCAGGCCACTGTAGGCCGTGTGCAGCTGCTGGAGAAGGCCGCAGACCCTGGACAGTGCCCCGGCGTCCCGCTCCTGTGGGAGGAAGGCGCGAGGTGAGTGGAGACCCACGGGTGGGGTGGGGGGACCCCAGCCCTGTGCCAGACCCACCTCCTGGACAGTAGCATCCTCCACACTGGCACCTGAGCCCTGGTCCATACACGGCTGCCCCTCTGGAGCCTGCTGGGCCTCTTCAATCTGGAGAGAGAGTACAGTGGGGAGATGATGGCTTCTTGGCAAAGACCTTTCACAGCCCCCACCTCCCCCTCCCCCAGGGACCTGGGCACATTCCGAGTCCTGGGACAAAGGCTGCGAATTCCAAGTCAGTTGTACCACAGTGGATGTGTTGTTTCGCAGAAAGCAGCAGTGGTTCACACTTCCCCACGAGGTCACCAGGGAGCACACGTAACACAGCACTCGTGGTGTCATGTCACTCCTCACTCCTAAACCCTCCTGTGGCTGCCCAGTGCCCTTAAGATAAAACCCAGCTCCTCAGCATGGCCTTGGTGGGCTGGCCCCTGGGACACCTCTGGCCTCATCTCCCATCACACCCCACTGCTGTCTCCACTGCGGCCACACTGGCTCCATTCTGCCCTCCGGCCACTCCAGCAGGCTCCTGCCCCAGGGTCTTTGCACACACTGCCCACTCAGCCCAGAGCCTGCTTCCCGGGCCCTTCACAAGGCCCGCGTTCAGCCTCAGCTCCAGGTGACTCTTGCGAAACCTTCCCAGCCCGTGGTGTGGCATCCCCAGTCCCTCCCGCCACATCTGCTCCTCTCCTCGGGGGCACAGCGCGCGGCTTGGTGTGCGTTGACTTGGTGTTTATCCGCCCCTTGCGGGGGAACGCTCAGGATTCTGTCCTCATTGCTGTGTCCCCAGCACGTGGCACCCACGCCCTGCCACCCTGTCCACAGGGCCCCATCTTCCTCATCATCTCAACGGCTGGTGAGGATGTGGCACACAGTCAAAATGTCAACTCCAGACTGCTGTCGCCCTCCCCGCCCTCGCCGCACCAGTGCTGGACACCTGAAGCCAGCTGCGTATACAGACGCATCCTCTCGGTGCCCCCCCAGGCATCTATCTCCCCTCACCCTGTCCAAGGCCAGGCTCCTAATATCCACTCTGCAACCCACTCGGCCTCCCCTCAGGCCCCTGCTCTCCTTGTCTGCTCAGATTACAAGCCTCAGGGGTCTCCTGGGGTCTTCTCTCTCTCACCTCCTACATCGGACCCGGGCAGCTCTGACTTCAAAACACCCAGAGCCTAGCTGTTTCTCACCACCACAGCATGACTCCTGAGGTCCTTGGGCAACACTGGCCTGGGTTTACGTCCCACTGTCTCTACCTTCGTCCTTTGCCCCCGCCCTGGTGGCCTGACCTCCCCATCAGAGCGATCCTTTTAAAATGAGACCCGCCTTGGATCAGGTCACTCCTCTGCCCAGAGCCCTCCCGGGCTCCCCCCTCCCTCAGGATGGAAGGCCAGGTCCAGCCCGACCTGCCCCATCCCCTCCTCACTCGGCTTCAGCCACCCAGACCTTCTTGCTGTTCCTCCAACATGCCAGGGATAGTCCTACCCCAGGGCCTTTGCACGGCCTGTGCCCTCTGCTCAGATTATACTCCTGCCCATTCTGACACTCCCTCTCTATCATTTAGACCTGACTTCAAGAGCCCCCTCTTCAGGGTGACCAGCCCCAGCACAGCCACTTCCTTATCCGGTTACATGTTCCATGTTTCCAAGCATCATCCGACACCCTAAACATTCATCTGTGACTTGTCTTCCCCAACAACGGCGTCCCCCCTCAAGGGCAGGCCTGGGTTCTTGGGATATCCAAGGCCTTCAGTAGCACTTAAAGGAACAAGTGAGGCATGATGAGTCACACACCACATCCCATTTCCCAGCCCCGCATCCTTCACGTGTGGCCCTGAGCACAGCTCTTCTCTTTCTGTGGTCTCCGTCTCCCCTTCTAAAAAATGCCTGGGCTGAGCTCTGGCCCAGGCTACTTTGCTGTGAGGCTTCAAAGGTGGGAAAAGGCTTTGTGATCAGCCACTCGCACCGCGCCACGAGGGTGGGCCCGTTCCTTCATTCCTCCACGGCGTTTACGGAACGCCTTCCAAGTGCGCCGTTGGCCCACGTGCCAGAGGCGCAGCAGCGACTGTCCAGCTGGGGGTGGCCACAGTGACATGAGGTGTCCCAAGGGTCCCCAGGTTCGCTGAGGTGGGGCCGCCCTGGGCACTACAGGGTGCTGAGCAGCGTCCCTGGCCTCCACTCTCTCCACCAGTGGCTTGCCCCAGTTGTGACAACCACAGATGTCCCCAGACATGGACTGGTGTCCCCTGGAGGCAGGTCATCCGCACTGAGAACCCTGGGTTACACCCTCAAACTGTGGCTTGTCGGCCAAGCACAGTGACTCACACCTATAATCCCAACACTTTGGGAGGCCAAGGTGGGTGGATCACGAGGTCAGACGATTGAGACCATCCTGGCTAACATGGTGAAACCCCGTCTCTACTAAAAATACAAAAAATTAGCCGGGCAAGGTGGCAGGCGCTTGTAGCCCCAGCTACTCGGGAGGCTTAGGCAGGAGAATAGCGTGAACCCGGGAGGCGGAGCTTGCAGTGAGCTGAGATCCAGCCACTGCACTCCAGCCTGGGCAACAGAGCGAGACTCTGTCTCAAAGAAAAAAAAAAGAAAAAAAAAAACTGCGGCTTGTCACAGACCCCTGGATGTTAACTGAAAAACAGTGGCCTGGGCTGCATGCCAGGAATCCTGACCGAGGGCGGCATCTCAAGGTCTCTCACGGCCCGCCGGGGTGGGGTTGCTGGCCACCAACATGTAAAAGCTGTGACTGCTGGGCATGATGGCTCACGCCTGTCACCCCAGCACTTTGGGAGGCCAAGGCAAGAGGATTGCTGGAGCTCAGAAGCTCAAGACCAGCCTGGGCTACTTAGGGAGGCCCCATCTCTACAAAAAATTTAAATTAACCAGGTGTGGTAATATGCACCCAGAGGCTGAGACAGGAGGATCACTTGAACCCAGGAGTTTGAGACCAGCCTGGGCAACATAGCAAAATCTAATCTCTACTAAAAATACAAATAAATACTAGCTGGGCGTGGTGGTCGTGCCAGTTGTCCAATTACCTGGGAGGCTTAGAGGGGAGAATCTCTTGAGCCCAGTAGTTTGAAGCTGCAGTGGGCCATGATCAAGCCCCTGTAGTCCAGCCTGGGTGGCAGAGCAAGACCCTGTCTCACTCTCTCAAAAAAACAAAACCTGCCACGCGCAATGGTTCACGCCTGTAATCCCAGTACTTTGGGAGGCCGAGGCAGGTGGATCATGAGGTCAAGAGATCAAGACCATCCTGGCTAACATGGTGAAACCCCATCTCTACTAAAAAATACAAAAAAAATTTAACCTGGCGTGATGGCGGGCGCCTGTAGTCCTAGCTACTCAGGAGGCTGAGGCAGGAGAATGGCGTGAACCCAGGAGGCAGAACTTGCAGTGAGCCGAGTTCACGCCACTGCACTCCAGCCTGGGCAACAGAGCAAGACTCCGTCTCAAAAAACAAACAAATAAAAAAAAAACAGAACTCTAGAGCAGTCCTGTGAGATTCTGCCTCCAAGGACGCACAACAGCATCTAGAGCAAATGTTGGCCCTCAGGACTGGGGAGGGGGAAACTGGAGGCCAGGGACACTGCTCAGCTCCCTGCAGGGACCAGGATGACCCCACCCCAAAGAATGATCCGACCCCAACGTCCGCGTTGCCAAAGGGGAGACCCTAGGCCAGAGGAAGAGAGCAGGGCCAGTGGGAGGAGAGGACCACTCTGGCCAGTGCACGCGACCCGTGGATGCATCTGAGTCACCTTGAGTTGGGTCCTTTCCAGTGTGCCCTGCAGCCCCAGGCCCTGTGGGCTCCCTGGATCCCATCCCGGCTACACGTTCCCCAGCCACAGCGCCGCCTTTCCACCCTCCGAACACACCCAGCTTGCTCCCCGGTAGCTTGCTGTCCTGTCCCTGCTTTTGGGGGGCTTTGTACAGCTGTCTCCCCATCAGTCAGGACGGGACCCAGAGGGACGGCCTTCCTGCTCTGCCCACATCCCCCTCTGCAGACATTGTTTTGCTATCTTTGTGTCCCCGCTGTCTTATTTTTTTTTTTTTCTTGAGACAGTCTTGCTCTGTCGCCCAGGCTGGAGCGCAGTGGCACGATCTTGGCTTACTGCAACCTCCGCCTCCTGGGTTCAAGTGATTCTCCTGCCTCAGCCCCCCAGGTAGCTGGGATTACAGGCGTGCGCCACCACGCCTGGCTAATTTTTGTATTTTTAGTAGACAGGGTTTCTCTGTGTTGGTCAGGCTGATCTCGAACTCCTAACCTCCAGTGATCCGCCTGCCTCAGCCTCCCAAAGTGCTGGGATTAGAGGCATGAGCCACCACGCCTGGCCACCCTCTGCCTTTAAAGATCTGATCTATCTCTGTTGCCCTTGCCGGTAGGCAAGCCCATGAGTGCAGACCCATGGCCATCGGTGGTGCTGACGGCATTGTCTCCTAGACAGTCAGTATCTGCAGCTAGGTGAGTCCTGCGCAGGAGTTCTAAGAAGTGCCCTGGGGAAGGGGCAGCAGTAGGGGGAGGCTCTTACCAGCTTGAAGCAATCCTGGAGCTGGGCCAGAGTGTCTCTGGCTTGGAACTGGCCATGCTGCAGGTGGCTCACCGTGTGTTCAAATGCCCGCTGGCGGAAGCTGGGACCCAGGTCACCTAAACGAACGAAGTAGCTCCCCTGCTCTGCCGACAGCACCTTCGGCCCGGGCTGGGAGGCAGCCAACTGAGCTGGAAAGGAAGGCGCACTACTCAGTCCCAGAAGCCCCTCAGAGCCTTGGGGCTTGGGCTTTATAAAAGCTAAGTGAGGGCCGGGCGCGGTGGCTGAAGCCTGTAATCCCAGCACTTTGGGAGGCCGAGACGGGCGGATCACGAGGTCAGGAGATCGAGAACATCCTGGCTAACATGGTGAAACCCTGTCTCTACTAAAAAATACAAAAAAAAAAAAAATAGCCGGGCGCGGTGGCGGGCGCCTGTAGTCCCAGCTACTCGGGAGGCTGAGGCAGGAGAATGGCATAGAGCGGGGAGGCGGAGCTTGCAGTGAGCTGAGATCTGGTCACTGCACTCCAGCCTGGGTGACAGAGCAAGACTCCATCTCAAAAAAAAAAAAAAAAAAAAAAAGGTTAAGTGAGGCCGGGCGCAGTGGTTCAGTGGTTCACACCCGTAATCCCAGCACTTTGGGAGGCCAAGGCTGGCGGATCACCTGGGGTCAGGAGTTTGAGACCAGCCTGGCCAACATGGTGAAACCTTATCTTTACTAAAAATACAAAATAATAATAGTAATTAGCCAGGTATGGTGGTAGGCGCCTATAATCCCAACTACTCAGGAGGCTGAGGCAGGAGAATCACTTGAACCCGGGAAGCATGGAGGTTGCAGTGAACCGACACTGTGTCACTGCACTCCAGCCTGGGCAGCAAGAGCAAGACTCTGCTTCAAAAATAAGTAAAAATAAAAAATGAAGCTGGGTATAGTGGCTCATGCCTATAATCCCAGCACTTTGGGAGGCTGAGACTGGAGGATCACTTGAACCCAGGAGTTTGAGGCCAGCATGGGCAACATAGGGAGACCTGTGTCTACAAAAAAAAAAAAAATACATAGCCGGGCATGGTGGTCCTAGCTCCTTGAGAGGCTGGAGCAGGAGGATCACTTGAGCCCAAGAGGTTGAGGCTGTAGTGAGCTATGAACACACCACTGCACTCCAGTGTGGGCGACAGAGCAAGACCTTGTCTCTAAAAAAACGAAAAAGTGCCGGCCGGGCGCGCTCATGTGTAATCCCAGCACTTTGGGAGGCTGAGGCAGGAGGATCATTTGAGCCCAGGAGCTCAAGACCAGCCTAGGCAACATAGTGAGACCCCCATCTGAAACAAACCAAATAAATACTTTTTTAAAAAAAAGTCAAGGGCCCAACTGGGCACGGTGTCTCACACCTGTAATCCCAGCACTTTGGGAGGCCAAGACAGGCGGATCACGAGGTCAGGCGATCAAGACCATCCTGGCTAACATGGTAAAACTCCGTCTCTGCTAAAAATACAAAAAATTAGCTGGGCGCGGTGGCGGGCGCCTGTAGTCCCAGCTACTGGGGAGGCTGAGGCAGGAGAATGGCGTGAACCTGGGAGGCGGAGCTTGCAGTGAGCCGAGATTGCACCACTGCACTCCAGCCTGGGCGACAGAGCGAGACTCCGTCTCTCAAAAAAAAAAAAAAAAAGTCAAGGGTCTGCTAGCAGCTGTGCCTGAACCCGGGCATCCTCACCTTGCTCCTCCGCATTCATGGGGTGGAAGATGTCCCCCAGTCCCTCCAACTCATTCCGCAGCATCGCCAAGCGTGGGGCTTCTTTGGGGCTGTGTGTGGTGGCCAAGGGCCCCATGTCCTCCCTGCCCAGGGCGACCCCTTGGGTGAAAGTGGCCACGTCAGTTGCAAGGCTCTTGGTTGTGGCTGTGGCTTCCCAGGCAGGCTCCAGGCCTACACTGAGCATATCTGGGGGCCTGGAGATGCCAGCGAATGGGGCCTCTCGGGGGCTCAGGGCAGTCTGCTCCCCACCATTGTCTGTGGTCCTGGAACTGGCGAGTCCACTGCAGGAGGTGGCCTGGGTACTAGGTAACCAATTCTGGAAGGTGCTGAGGCCAGTGTGGATGGCCCCTGTTGCCACGTTCCCTGACCCCATGAGCCCAGCAGACGCTGCGTCTTTGGTTCCGGTCAGCACTGCCTTGGTGGTATCCAGGCCCCCCTGGATGGCGCCTTTGGCCATGCTCATGGCACCGGTCACCCCACTGCAGACGGTGTCCTTGGTACCCGTTAGCACAGCCTTGGAGGTGTCCACACCAGTCTGCATGGTTCCTTTGGCCACGTTCACTGCCCCCACGACTCCAGTAGTCACTGCATCCTTAGTGCCACTCAGCACCGTCTTGGCTGTGTCCACACCTGTCTGAATGGTACCTTTGCCCACATTCACAGCACCAGTGACTCCACTGCAGACGGTGTCCTTGGTACCGGTTAACACAGTCTTGGTGGTGGCCACGCCGGTCTGGACAGTCCCTTTGGCCAAGTTCACAGCACCTGTGAGCCCAGTGGACACAGCGTCTTTAGTGCCAGTCAGGACAGACTTTGTAGTGTCCAGGCCCCCCTGGACGGCCCCTTTGGCCACATTCATGGCACCGGTCACCCCACCGCAGACGGTGTCCTTGGTACCGGTTAGGACAGTCTTGGTGGTGTCCATGCCAGTCTGGACAGTCCCTTTGGCGACATTCACTGCCCCCATGAGCCCCGTAGTCACTGTGTCCTTAGTGCCAGTCAGCATGGTCTTGGTTGCGTTTACACCCGTCTGGACGGCCCCCTTGGCCACGTTCGCTGTCCCCATGAGCCCAGTGGACACTGTGTCTTTCGTACCCATGACCACAGACTTGGTGGTGTCCAGGCCCCCCTGGAGGGCCTCTCTGGCCACATTCATGGCACCCGTGACCCCACTGCAGACGGTGTCCTTGGTACCGGTTAACACAGTCTTGGTGGTGTCCACGCCAGTCTGAATGGTCCCTTTGGCCAAGTTTACAGCGCCTGTGAGCCCAGTGGACACAGCGTCTTTAGTGCCAGTCAGGACAGACTTGGTAGTGTCCAGGCCCCCCTGGACGGCCCCTTTGGCCACATTCGCGGCACCGGTCACCCCACCACAGACGGTGTCCTTGGTACCGGTTAACACAGTCTTGGTGGTGTCCACGCCAGTCTGAACGGTCCCTTTGGCCAAGTTTACAGCGCCTGTGAGCCCAGTGGACACAGCGTCTTTAGTGCCAGTCAGGACAGACTTGGTGGTGTCCAGGCCCCCCTGGACGGCCCCTTTGGCCACATTCGCGGCACCGGTCACCCCACCGCAGACGGTGTCCTTGGTACCTGTTAGGACAGTCTTGGTGGTGTCCATGCCAGTCTGGACGGTCCCTTTGGCGACATTCACTGCCCCCATGAGCCCAGTAGTCACTGTGTCCTTGGTGCTGGTCAGCACGGTCTTGGCTGTGTCTACACCTTTCTGGACGGCCCCTTTCGCCACATTCACGGCACCGGTCACCCCACTGCCAAGGGTGTTCTTTGTACCTGTAGCGATATTTTGGGTCGTGTTCAGCCCAGTTTGCACGGCCCCCTTGGCCACGTTCACGGCACCAGTGACCCCAGTGCAGACAGTGTCCTTGGTACCGGTCAGCACAGTCTTGGTGGTGTCCACGCCAGTCTGGACAGCCCCTTTGGCCACATTCATGGCACCGGTGACCCCACTGCAGACGGTGTCCTTGGTACCGGTCAGCACAGTCTTGGTGGTGTCCACGCCAGTCTGGACGGCCCCTTTGGCCACATTCGCGGCACCGGTGACCCCACTGCAGACGGTGTCCTTGGTACCTGTTAGGACAGTCTTGGTGGTGTCCATGCCAGTCTGGACGGTCCCTTTGGCAACATTCACTGCCCCCACGAGCCCAGTAGTCACTGTGTCCTTGGTGCCAGTCAGCACGGTCTTGGCTGTGTCTACACCTGTCTGGACGGCCCCTTTTGCCACATTCACGGCACCGGTCACCCCACTGCCAAGAGTGTTCTTTGTACCTGTAGCGATATTTTGGGTCGTGTTCAGCCCAGTTTGCACGGCCCCTTTGGCCACGTTCACGGCACCAGTGACCCCACTGCAGACGGTGTCCTTGGTACCGGTCAACACAGTCTTTGTGGTGTCCACGCCAGTCTGGACAGCCCCTTTGGCCACATTCATGGCACCAGTGACCCCACTGCAGACGGTGTCCTTGGTACCGGTTAACACAGTCTTGGTGGTGTCCACGCCGGTCTGGACAGTCCCTTTGGCCAAGTTCACAGCACCTGTGAGCCCAGTGGACACAGCGTCTTTAGTGCCAGTCAGGACAGACTTTGTAGTGTCCAGGCCCCCCTGGACGGCCCCTTTGGCCACATTCGCGGCACCGGTCACCCCACTGCAGACGGTGTCCTTGGTACCGGTTAGGACAGTCTTGGTGGTGTCCATGCCAGTCTGGACAGTCCCTTTGGCGACATTCACTGCCCCCATGAGCCCAGTAGTCACCGTGTCCTTAGTGCCGGTCAGCACGGTCTTGGCTGTGTCTACACCTGTCTGGACGGCCCCCTTGGCCACGTTCGCTGCCCCCGTGAGCCCGGTGGACACTGTGTCTTTTGTACCCATGACCACAGACTTGGTAGTGTCCAGGCCCCCCTGGACGGCCCCTTTGGCCACATTCGCGGCACCGGTCACCCCACTGCAGACGGTGTCCTTGGTACCGGTTAGGACAGTCTTGGTGGTGTCCACGCCAGTCTGGACGGTCCCTTTGGCGACATTCACTGCCCCCATGAGCCCAGTAGTCACTGTGTCCTTGGTGCCGGTCAGCACGGTCTTGGCTGTGTCTACACCTGTCTGGACGGCCCCTTTGGCCACATTCGCGGCACCGGTCACCCCACCACAGACGGTGTCCTTGGTACCTGTTAGGACCGTCTTGGTGGTGTCCATGCCTGTCTGGATGGTTCCTCTGGCCAAGTTCATGGCACCGGTCACCCCACTACAGATGGTGTCCTTTGTACCTGCTGCGATATTTTGGGTTGTGTTCAGCCCAGTTTGCATGGCCCCCTTGGCCACGTTCGCTGCCCCCGTGAACCCAGTGGACACTGTGTCTTTTGTACCCATGACCACAGACTTAGTGGTATCCAGGCCCCCCTGCACGGCCCCCTTGGCCAAGTTCATGGCACCGGTCACCCCACTGCAGACGGTGTCCTTGGTACCTGTTAGGACAGTCTTACTGGTGTCCACACCGGTCTGAATGGTTCCTCTGGCCACATTCACTGCCCCCGTGAGCCCAGTGGACACAGCATCTTTGGTGCCAGTCAGCACAGCCTTGGAGGTGTCCACGCCGGTCTGGACAGTCCCTTTGGCCAAGTTCACTGCCCCCATGACCCCAGTAGTCACTGTGTCTTTGGTGCCGGTCAGCACAGTCTTGGTGGTGTCCACGCCGGCCTGTACGGTCCCTTTGGCCACATTCACTGCCCCTGTGAGCCCAGCGGACACCGTGTCCTTGGTGCCGGTGAGGACAGCCTTCGAGGTGTCCAGACCCCCTTGGACGGCCCCCTTAGCCATGTCCACAGCCCCCGTGACCCCGCTGGACACCGCCTCCTTGGTGCCCGTGAGTGCAGACCGAGTGGTATCCAGGCCTCCCTGGACCACTCCCTTAGCTGCATCCACCACACTGGCCATCCCGGAGGAGACGGCATCCTTGGCCCTGGACATCTTGGAACATACCAGGTCTTTGGCCCCGGACACCATCTGCTGAGAGAGGACACAGGTGATCAAGAGAAGGACTAAGAGACATACTCCACCCCGATGTCCACCAGCCCAGCCCCGTAGTGTGCCTTGGGGCAAGGAACTGCAGCCACCCAGAGGCCCCCACCTTCTCAAAAAGCAAGCTGCTTCCTCACCCCAACCCCGGTCAACCACTCATCGGGCTGTAGGGTGGCACCCTGGCTCTCCAGGACGAAGTCCTCATGAGCTCGCAGCTCCAGCCTCTTCCATTCTCATGCGCCCCCTTCCCCTGCTGCAGGCAGGCCTCGTCCATGACAGCACATTCCCAGGCCTGGACTCAGCGCAGGTCCTACAGTTACATCTCTGTTCCTCTTGCTTATTCTCCATTCATGGCAAATGTTGAGCCTGGTGTCCTAGTGACACCAGGGAGACCAAAATCGCTTATTAAAATCATTATATCCAGGCTGGGTGTGATGGCTGATGCCTGCAGTCCTAGCACGTTGGGAGGCCAAGGTGGGAAGATCACTTGAGCCCAGGAATTCAAGATCAGCCTGGGTAACCAAACAAGACCCAGTCTCTACAAAGTTTTAACAATTGGCTCGGTGGTGGTGCACACCTGTAGTGCCAGCTACTTGGGAGGCTGAGGCGGGAGGATTGCTTGAGCCCAGGAGGTTGAGGCTGTAGTGAAATATGATCATACCACTGTACTCCAGGCTGGGCAACAGAATGAGATTCTGTCTCAAAAATAATAATATATTCAGGCTGGGCGCAGTGGCTCACGCCTATAATCCCAGCACTATGGGTGGCTAAGGTGGGAGGATTGCCTGAGCCCAGGAGTTTAAGAGCAGTCTGGGCAACAGTGAGACCCCATGTAATTACAGGGAGTAATTGGGGCTCATGCCTGTAATCCCAGCACTTTGGGAGGCCAAGGCAGGTGGATCACCTGAGGTCAAGAGTTTGAGACCAGCCTGACCAACATGGTGAAACTCCATCTCTACTAAAAATACAAAAATTAGCTGGGCATGGTGGTGGGCACCTGTAATCCCAGCTACTCTGGAGGCTGAGGCAGGAGAATCGCTTGAACCCAGGAGGCGGAAGTTGCAGTGAGCCGAGATCGTGCCATTGCACTCCAGCCTGGGTGACAGAGCGAGACTCTTGTCTCAAAAAAATAATAAAAGGCTGGGCGCGGTGGCTCAAGCCTGTAATGCCAGCACTTTGGAAGGCCGAGACGGGCGGATCACGAGGTCAGGAGATCGAGACCATCCTGGCTAACATGGTGAAACCCCGTCTCTACTAAAAAATACAAAAAACTAGCCGGGCGAGGTGGCGGGCGCCTGTAGTCCCAGCTACTCGGGAGGCTGAGGCAGGAGAATGGCGTAAACCTGAGAGGCGGAGCTTGCAGTGAGCTGAGATCTGGCCACTGCACTCCAGCCCAGGCGACAGAGCGAGACTCCGTCTCCAAAAAAATAATAATAATAATAATAATAATAAAAGTAGGCCGGGCACGGTGGCTCACGCCTGTAACCCCAGCACTTTTGGAGGCTAAGATGGGCGGATCACGAAGTCAGGAGATTGAGACCATCCTGGCTAACACAGTGAAACCCCATCTCTACTAAAAATACAAAACATTAGCCAGGCGAGGTGGCGGGCGCCTGTAGTCCCAGCTACTTGGGAGGCTGAGGCGGGAGAATGGCGTGAACCCAGGAGGCGAAGCCTGCAGTGAGCCGAGATGGCGCCACTGCACTCCAGCCTGGGCAACATAGTGAGACTCCATCTCAAAATATATATATATATATATTAATAATAATAAAAGTAAAAAAATAAAAGCAAAAATGAATGAAGGTGATGATGGCCTAGGAGTTCTAACACTCAGGTGTACCTATGAGGTGCTGTTTTGTTTGTTTTTTGAGACAGAGTCTCACTCTGTCACCCAGGCTGGAGTGCAGTGGCACAATCTCAGCTCATTGCATGCAGTCTCTGCCTCCTGGGTTCAACCAATTTTCCTGCCGCAGCCTCCTGAGTAGCTGGAATTACAGGTGCCCACCACCACGCTCGGCTAATTTTTGTATTTTTACTAGAGACAGGGTTTCACCATGTTGGCCAGGCTGGTCTGAAACTCCTGAGCTCAATTGATCTGCCCGCCTCAGCCTCCCCAAAGTGTTGGGATTACAGGCGTGAGCCACTGCACCCAGCCAAGGTGCTGTTTTAATTCAGTAAGTTCTCAACTGGGTGATTCTGCCTCCAGGCAGAATCTGGAGTGATGTCTGGAGATATCTGTAGTTGTCACAACTTGGAGAGACTCCTGGCATGGAGTAGGTGGAGGCCAGGGATGCTGCTTGGCACCCTGCAGTGCCCAGGATGGCCCCACCCCAGAGAACGATCCAACCCCAAATATCCACAGGACTGAGATTGAGAGGCCCTGAAAGTATATTCTCAGAACCCATCTCCCCACTAACTTTGGCTCAGGTGAGCATCTTGGGCTCTATAGTGGGAGAGACCCAGATTCAAGTCCCAGCTTTTTACCGTCTCCTGCCCCCGACACTCCCTTTGTGGCCTTAGGCAAGTCACATGCCCTCTCTGAGCTAATATCCTCGTCTGGAAAATACTGATTAAAACTGCTCCTCTTGCTAGGCGTGGTGGCTCACGCCTGTAATCCCAGCACCTTGGGAGGCTGAGGTGGGTGGATCACCTGAGGTCAGGAGTTCGAGACCAACCTGACCAACATGATGAAACCCCGTCTCTACTAAAAATACAAAAATTAAGGCCGGGCGCGGTGGCTCACGCCTGCAATCCCAGCACTTTGGGAGGCTGAGGTGGGCAGATCCTGAGGTCAGAAGATCGAGACCATCCTGGCTAACATGGTGAAACCCCATCTCTACCAAAAAAATACAAAAATTAGCCAGGCATGGTGGCGGGCACCTGTAGTCCCAGCTACTTGGGAGGCTGAGGCAGGAGAATGGCGTAAACCTGGGAGGCGGAGCTTGCAGTGAGCCGAGATCATCCCACTACACTCCAGCCTGGTCAACACAGCAAGACTCCGTCTCAAAAAAAAAAAAAAAATTAGCCAGGCATGGTGGTGGGCAATTGTCCCAGCTACTCGGGAGGCTGAGGCAGGAGAATTGCTTGAACCTGGGAGGTGGAGGTTGCAGTGAGCTGAGATCGTGCCATTGCACTCCAGCCTGGGTGAAACAGCGAAACTGCGTCTCAAAAAAATAAAAGTAGAAGAAATAAAGTGGTTACGCTGCTGTTGCTTTGGTCGCATCGTGCCAGGCACAGCCCTGCGTAGACTGGAGCCTTACGTGATTAGAGTGAGGTAGCACCGCACCCATTTCACAGATGTGGAAATAGAGGCTCAGAGGGGAAGCTCTGCCTGGGATCCCCAGGCTGTCTGCCTTCCCTCAGGCCCACAGCAGCCCCCCAGATGGCAGGAGCTGCAATGTCCCAGGAGGGGGCACCCCCAGGGCTCCTGCCACATCAGACCCTGCCCTGCACGTGCCTCTCACCTTTTCCGAAGGTTGCAACTCCTTCTCCGTCCATGGGGCCGTCTGTTCTAGGTGGGTGGCCACTGTGGGGACAGGGGCCGGTCAGGGAGGGCGAGGGGATGCAGGTTAGAACCATCTACCCGGCTGCCCATTGTGCAATAGCCAGGCACGGCCTGAAAGGTCAGGAATGTTTCAGCTACCCCGCCAGGGACAGCAGGAGGTGACATCCACAGCTACCAGCCAGAACTGGTCTCCCCGCAACCCTGCTGGGGACTCCCCCCAAGCCTAGGGCCACTGTTCCCCGAAGCAGGGTTCCATGGAACTTCCTCTGCTGGGTGCTGGACACCTACCCTGAGTCCCAGGATTCACAGAGCCTGGGGTGGGGGAGCAGCCCCTTGCCCAACCCACCCCGCCCCCGCTGCAGCTGCCTGCTGCCTGTCACCAGGCCAAGGTATGTGGAGCAGAAGTCAGCTGCCTGGGGCTCTGGGCCCAGAGGGAGGCCCAGCTCAGGCAGCCGCCCCATCCCTGGGTTCCCTGTCGTCGTCCCTGATTGCTCAAGCTGAGCCACAGGAGGCTGGGGAGCTCCCGGGCTGTGTGACCCCAGGGGAGCTGCTGCTTCTCCCTGGGAGTCTGGATCTCACTCTGATGAGCTCAGAGGGGCAGAGCACCCAGCCTGGTCCATGGTGTATCAGAAACGGGGTGCAGGGTGGGGGAACGGCCGAGAGACTGAGTGGGGGGCATTGCAGGGAGACAGGCTGGGTTGAAAGCCACTTTCAGCCACTCACCCCCATATTTATGCCTCAGTTTCCCCATCCACCACAAGATGTCCCACACACAGGCAAATATGGAGGGCTTGCCAAATGGCCAGAAGTCCCTGCCCGGGGAGCTCCTTCTCCCAGGTCCATGTCTAGAGTCCCCCCGCACCCCCAGCTGGGCCGGCCACTCACCCTGAGCCTGTGGTCGGGCAGCCTCGGTGGCAGATGCTCCTGCAGGATCAGTGGCTGGCTGGGCTCTCGCCGAGCTGTGTGCATTGGCCACCAAGTTCCGGGCAGAGCTGAAGCCAGGCAGGGACCCAAAGAAGCTGCCCAGGGTCTGCATTGGGGAGGGGGAGGTGTGCAGGATGAGCGGGCCAAGCCTCGACAGGGACAGGGGTCGCAGGAAGCATTGATCAGCCCAATGCCGCCCCAGCCCCTTGCTCCCAGGTGACCTCGGGAAAGTGTTTTAGCCACTCAGCCTCAGTTTCCACACCTGGGCAATGGGCAGACTCAGCCTGCCTCCCATGCACAGAGGAAAAGATCGTCTACCTGATCTCCAAAGACCTTTTCCTTCCAGGACCTCCACTGCACAGATGGGGAAACTGAGGCTCAGAGAGGGGGAGAGCTGAGGCCGGCCCAAGGTCACCCGCTGGGGAAGGTGCCAAGGTCTGCGTGGGTCCCCCACCTCCAGCTTGGGTCAGAAAGGAAGGGGTTGGCATCATGGCTCCCAGAGCCTCCCCGCCAGCCCACCAAGGAAGCACCTCTCCAGACTCGAGACCCCAGGACTCTGGAGGTCACCTTCCCTGACTCTGGGGCATCTCCAGGCCCCAGCAAGAATCTGCCCCCGTTTCCTTTCTTTACCTTGCCCTTGGGTTTAGGGGGATCCCGTCTCCCTTCGTCCGGAGCAGACATAGTGAGAATGTGAGAAGCTGGAAGGGGGCAGAGAAGGTGCGTGAATAGGGGTACCCCAGCCTCCCATCCCACACCCACAGCTCCCGAGAGCCTCAGCAGCCCCCGACACCCACCTGCAGGCCTGGCCTCGCCCTGGTGTCACTGAAGCAGACGCAGCCCCGCTCACCTGGACTGCGCGGGGGTCCCCCAGAGGACGGACTGGCCCGGCTGGCAGCTGGCTCTGCCCTCAGCTCCCTGGCCTTATAGGGTCCAGGGCAGACGCAGACCCAGCCGGCAGGGGCAAGCGGCCAATGGGCCCGGGGGAGGTGGCCTGGACAGTCATGTGACCACCTGCCCAGCCCAGTGTGGGCCCGGGCCCAGCACCTTTCCCCTGTTCCCTGCCCACAGCTTGCACCAGGCTGAGTGGCTCACAGGCCAGCTGGGCTCCCCTCTTGGGCCCCCTGAGGGACTGCTTGTGTGCCATCCTGCCTCCAGTTCCGTCCACAAGCTGGGTCTAGTTCAAATCCCTGCTGTGCCAGGATGCCTTGACTCGTTACCATCTTTGTGCCTCAGTTTCCTCTCTCGTACTCTGCACCACGTCCCGTAGTGTCCAGCTTCCTCTCTGCTCTCATCTCCCCCAGCTTCCTCCTTCACTTGCTTCACCCCAGTCACACAGGCCTCCTCGCTGTGCCTCTAGCATACCTGGCACAGTCCTGCCTTACGGCCTCTGCACGGGCTGTGCCCTCTGCCTGGAACACCTCCCCACAGGTTCCCACAGAACAGTGCCTGGCATACATTTGGTGCTTAATACACATTTGGCTCAATAGAGCAACACAGAGAGTGATTGTGAGCCTCTGTGAGATGAGGTCATGCACTGAACAAATGCTACCTTTGCGTTACCCAGGCAGAAGCAGGGTCTCAGGGTCTCTGCGAGGAGCACAGGGTGTCCTCAGTGTGGAGCGGAGCCCGTCACTCTCCAGAAGGGACTTGGACCAAAATGCAGACCAAGATGGAGCACCAGCCAAGCTGGGGGCACCCTAGGAGTGGAAACCCAGCCTGGGGGGCTTGGGCCAACCCAGGGAGGCTCCCTGGAGGAGGCGTCCTGTTCCAAAAAAAACTGGTAAGAACGGGATTCAAAACCCAGACCCGGAACCTTCATGCTGAGCCCAGCCTATGTGCTGGGCTGGCTGTGGGTGGGTGGGCAGAGGAATGGCTGTGACGCCCACCCTGGGCTGTGTCCCCCTCCTACCTGCCTCCGAGACAGGGTTCCTAGTCCTGTGTTATTGGAGGTGAGAGGGCAGACCCCATGGGTGGCTCTGGGCACTGGGCTGGGAGGAGGGAGGGTCCAGCCACAGGATCTGATGATTCCCAGGCCATCTGTCTCCTTGGAGCCGACACTGTGTTTGCTAAACAGTGGGGGAACAACGGGGGGGTGTCCCCCAACCTCTCCTACCAGCCAGTGCTTCCCAAGGGTGGTTGGGAGAGCTCTGGGTGCCCCTCCCCTTCCCAAAGGGTGGCCACAGCCCAGTGTGTGGGGAGAAGAAATAAATAAGTGATCATAAATATCCCAGCCAGGACCTGCCCCTCCTCTGCCCAGCACCCTCCATGGCTCCCACCTTCCCCGGGGTGGGAGCCAGGGGTCAAAGCCCAAGTCCCCCCTCCCTACAGCCCGCTAGGCCCTGCATAACCTGCCTCGTCCTCTCCCCATCTTCTCCTCACTCTGCTCCAGTAACACGGGCCTTTTCACTGTTCCCATAACACACCAGGACAGTGGAGTCCCTCGAAGACACACGTGACTGTGCCCGCTTAGCCCCCGACACCCTGCCTCAGTGCCTTCATGCAGGTTGTTGCTTTTGCCTCCAGCTCCCTTTCTCACATCCCTCACCTCCTTCCAGATCTTTCCTCACATATCACTTCCTCAAAGAGGCCTTCCTGGATCCCCTCTCCCTTTAAAAAGTATATGCCTCAGGCCAGGTGCCATGGCTCACTCTGTAATCCTAGCATTTAGGGAGACCCAGGCAGGAGGATTGGCTTGAGACCAGGAGTTTGAGACCAGCCTGGGTGACAGAGTGAGATCCCATCTCAAACGAAAAATAAATAAATAAAATAAATAAATGTAAATATATTTATGTATATTTAAATATATATTTTTTTGTTTTGAGACGGAGTCCTGCTCTGTCGCCCAGGCGGGAGTGCACTGGCGCCATCTCGGCTCACTACAAGCTCCACCTCCTGGATTCACGCCATTCTCCTGCTTCAGCCTCCCGAGTAGCTGGGACTACAGGCTCCCGCCACCACACCCGGCTAACTTTTTGTATTTTTAGTAGAGACGGGGTTTCGCTGTGCTAGGCAGGATGGTCTCGAACTCCTGACCTCAGGTGATCCACCCGCCTTGGCCTCCCAAAGTGCTGGGATTATAGGCGTGAGCCACCGTACCCAGCCGCCCAAAAAATATTTTTAAATAAAAATTAAACAAATTAATGGGCCAGGCACGGTGTTTCATGCCTGTAATCCCAGCACTTTGGGACGCCAAGGCTGGTGGATCACCTGAGGTCAGGAGTTCGAGACCAGCCTGACCAACATGGCAAAACCCCATTTCCACTAAAAATACAAAAATCAGCTGTGTGTGGTGGTGCATGCCTGTAATCCCAGCTACTCAGGAGGTTGAGGCAGGAGAATCACTTGAACTCAGGAGGTGGAGGTTGCAGTGAGCTGAGATTGCGCCACTGCACTCCAGCCTGGGTGACAGAGCGAGACTCCGTCTCAAAAAATAAATAAATAAATAAATTCCAGGGCTTAGCTCAACCCATTCTCTTTTCCTCACCTCTGCTCCAGTGAAACTTGATTTCTCTACTGCTGTGCCTTTCCCTAAGCTGTTCCCTCTGCCAAAATGCCTGTCCCTGTGTGCTGTTCTGATCATCTTCAACACGCCTGGCCCTGCCAGGAGCCCCCAGCCTCATGTGGGAAAAGAGGACAAGGCTGCCTGTGGTTATAAGTCAAGGTGGAAAGGGCAAGAAACCTTGAGAAGGTGACCTGTGGAGGACCGGAGGAGGGAGGTATCCAGCTGGGATAGAGTCCAGGAAGCCTTCCTGGAGGAGGCGGCATTGAGGCTGGGCCTTCAGGATGTAGGAGATGTGTCCAAGGGACGGATAGGGGGTGGGAAGGGCATTCCAGGTGGCCACACAGCCTCAGCAAAGGCCTGGAGGTGGGAATGTGCCCACTTCAATGGGAATAGAGCAAAGTATCCAGGTCAGGCTGGAAGAGGAAGCTGGAAGGCGAACAGTTTGGTCTGTGGGCAGTGGGGACTTGTGGGAAGTGCCAGAACAGGAGCAGGGAGGTGGATTTGGCTGGTGGAAGTGGTCGGAGATCCCAGAGCTGCCCTCTGGACCACGTCCCAGGGAAGTCAGGGGCCACCCTGACCTCACCATACCACGCTGTGGTTTCCCAACACCCCGCCCAGTCCCAGGGGAGTTGATGGAGCAGCCAGAAATGCGGTCAGAGGACAGGAGGGAACCCCCGAGACCAGCCCATGGCCCTTGCCCTGCCTCTGTCTTCCCATCCTGACCAGCGCAGCTGGAGAGACCACAGCAAGACCAGCTCCTGCACGACCAGGAAGTGGGAAGACAGCTGCCCCATCTGACTCCTTCCCCTTCTGTTCTGCTCCCTGCAATTTCCACGAAATTCACCTGTACCAAGATGAGAACAGCTTCCATGTGACCGAAGGGGCGATGCTCTTGTTTATTTTTAGAGACAGGGTCTCGCTCTGTTACCCAGACTGGAGTGGAGTGGTTACCAATCAAAACTCACTGCAGCTTCAACGTCCTGGGTTCAAGTGATCCTGCTGCCTCAGCCTCCTGAGTAGCTGGGGCACAGGCTCGCACCATGCCTATTTTTAAAATTTTTTGTAGAGACAAGGTCTCGCTGTGTTGCCCAGGTTGGTGTCAAAACTCCTGGGCTCATACAATCCTCCCGCCTCAGCCTCCCAAAGTGCTGGGATTACAGGTGTGAGCCATATGCCCGACTAATTTTAAGTTGCAATGCTTACCCCACGTGGGCTGGGCAGTAATGATGGATCCCAGACAGGATGATAGGCAGGTCACAGAAGCACCATTCTTCCAGATCCTGAACCCTGGCTCTACACACCCCCTCCCTCTCCATCTCCCCAGTGACACACCTCCGTGGCCCCCAGCCCCCTGGGACTGAGATCCACCCTGGCTGGAACACAATGGACCTTTCAACAACAAAAAGGACCTTTATTCTGGGGGCAAATCTCAAACAGCAAAGCAAGCGGTGTGGCAGGCTGAGCAACACAGCCCACGGGCATCTTTGGGGAACCCACCAGTCCAGGATGTAAAAACTGAGGGAGGAGGAGGACTCACTTTTCAAAGTTCCAAATAGGGCAAAAGGTGTGTTTCCCTGGAAAGTATTTTTTAAAAAAATGTTTAAGATAAGGTCTTGCTCTGTCACCCAGGCAAGAGTGCAGGGGCAAGATCATGGCTTACTGCAGCCTCCAACTCCTGGACTCAAGCAGTCCTCCCACCTTGGCCTCCCAAAGTGCTGTGATTACAGGCGTCAGCCACCACACCCAGTCAGGGCTCACTTTTCAAAGCCCCAAACAGAAGGCATTGGGCAAACTATGTGTTTGTTTCTTGGGGAGGCTGTTACTATTTTTTAGATAGAGTCTCGCTCTGTCACCCAGGCTGGTGTGCAGTGGCACAATCTCTGCTCACTGCAACCTCCTGCCTCTCGGGTTCAAGCAATTCTCCTGCCTCAGCCTCACAAGTAGCTGGGACTACGGGTGCACACCACCACGCCTGGCTATTTTTTTTTATTTTTATTTTTTAGTAGAGACGGGGTTTCATCATGTTGGTCAGGACGGTCTCGAACTCCTGACCTCAGATGATCCACCCGCCTCGGCCTCCCAAAGTGCTGAGATTAGAGGCATGAGCCACTGTGCCCAGCCTCTTGGAAAGGTTTGGATTAGCTTCATGGAGCCGGGGAGCAGGACATAGGTGAAGAACCCAGCTCGTGGCTCAAGT
The DNA here is from genome assembly GCF_007565055.1 of Rhinopithecus roxellana. Lineage (NCBI taxonomy): Eukaryota > Metazoa > Chordata > Mammalia > Primates > Cercopithecidae > Rhinopithecus > Rhinopithecus roxellana. Next base: position 14,173,726 of record NC_044556.1, read on the forward strand.
TGGCCTGAATTGGGTTCGAGGTCCTGCTGCCCCTGGGCCCCTTTGTCCATGTGTGCAAGGAAAAACTGGGAGAGTCTAATACCAAAAGGTGGTCAGGGATCCTGAGTTGGGTCTGATTCCACAGAAGGATCAAGGCCAAGACCGCGTGCTTACGTGTGGCCAGCAGGGGGCAGCAGGGATCTGGGCGTGCAGGCGGCCTTTCCTCCCAGCCTCCACTGGCCCATGTGGTCAGAAGTCCAGCTCGGGCATCAGGGTGTGCTTGACCGAGCAGCTGGGGTTTTCGGGTTCCTGCTCGCAGATGTCCCCGGCGACACCCATCCCGTCCCCATCCCCATTCCCATCCCTGTGCTGGGCCTCCCAGGCTCTCTGCTGGGCCGGCCAGTCCAGGTGCGCCCAGCGGGGGTCAGGGCCCCCGATGACCTCATCCACCTGGTCCGCCAGGTCAGGCAGGGGCTCGGGTCGCTCCACAAGGATGGGGGCAAAGGGTCCCACCAGCCAGGGCAGTGGCACGGCCTGCACCACCAGCTCCAGCAGCTCATCCACGCAGGCGTATGCACGGGCCACGCTACCCCGGCCCTCGGCCAGCACGGCCGCTGGCACGTCCCCGAAGCAGCGGGCATCAGCGAAGGCGGTCTGCAGGGCGTCCACGCTGCGCCGCACCTCAGCCACCTTCTCCTGGGCGCTGGGGGGCAGGCCCCGCACACTGGACTCCAGTGCCTCTACCGTGTCCTGTAGCTCCTGCGTCAGGCTGCGGGACAGCACCAGCGTCTCCAGCTCTGCCTGCAGGGGGCAGGGACCTCAGTTTCCCCTACGGACGCCCAGGAGGACTGCTGTCCTGCCTCGGTTTCTCTGATGGACCCACAGTGGGGCTGTCAACCTGTCTCATAGACCTCATAGTCCTGTCCCCCATAGACACAGAACGTGACCCAGCCCTGCCTCGGTCTCCTTCATAAAGACACAATGGGGCCGGGTGCGGTGGCTCACACCTGTAATCCCAGCACTTTGGGTGGCCGAGTCGGGCAGATCACCTGAGGTCAGGAGTTCAAGACTAGCCTGGTCAACATGGCGAAACCCCGTGTCTACCAAAAATACAAAAATTAGCCAGGCGTAGTGGTGTGCTCCTGTAGTCCCAACTACTCAGGAGGCTAAGACAGGAGAATCACTTGAACCCAGGAGGCGGAGGTTCCAGTGAGCTGAGATCGTGCCACTGCATTCCAGCCTGGGCGACAGAATGAGACTCCATCTCAAATAAATCATAAACAAAAATAAAGTGGGCCGGGCACGGTGGCTCAAGCCTGTAATCCCAGCACTTCGGGAGGCCGAGACGGGTGGATTACAAGGTCAGGAGATCGACACCATCCTGGCTAACACGGTGAAACCCCATCTCTACTAAAAAATACAAAAAACTAGCCGGGCGAGGTGGCGGGCACCTGTAGTCCCAGCTTCTTGGGAGACTGAGGCAGGAGAATGGCATAAAACCGGGAGGCGGAGCTTGCAGTGAGCTGAGATTCAGCCACTGCACTCCAGCCTGGGAGACAGAGCGAGACTCCGTCTCAAAAAATAAATAAATAAATAAATAAAGTGGAAGGTGGAGACATGGTTTCTAGGCTCTAGGTTCAGGGAGAGAATGTGGAGGTTGGGAAAGAGAAGGAGCGGGAAGCCAGGGACAACTGCTTGCCTGGGCCAACACCCCCTCTCCCCCCACCTCCCTGCATCTCAAAAATAAATAATAAAACTCCATCTCAAAATAAATACATAAAATAAACACACAGTGGGACTTAAACCTGCCTCAGTTTCCCCCCATGGACACCTCAACTAGCTGACTCAGCACTTGGTTTGAGATAGCTTGAGCTGGGTCCCCGACAGCACTGGGCTGATCCACAATCCGTCACTCCCCGTCTTCCTCCGTGGCCTGGCGGCAGACACCACCTCACCTGGCACTCCTGCGGTCTCACCTGGTACCCTGAAAGTCTCACCTGGCTCCGGCGGCGGGTCATTGGATTGCACTGGCCCCATTCCCCCCATAGCTCGTGCACCTTCCCGGGGCGGGCCGGGGTGGTGGGGGTCACCCCACACTGCATGTGGTCTATCTGCAAGGATAGAGATGGTGGTCTTCAGAGCTGAGAGATCTGGGGGTGGGGGTGGGGTCCAGGACCACTGATTTGGCCTCAGTAAGCATTTAGGAGACAGAGGCAGGTTGTGCAGGGCCGTGGGGAAGACTTGGGCTTGGACCCCAAGGCAGGTGGGAGCCATAGAGGGCTGTGGGTAGAGAAGAGACCGACCTGACTCGGGCTCACAGGTGCCCTCTGGTGGCTGCTGTGGGGAGGGAAGAGCTGAGGATGGGAGGATTCTGATGAGGAGGGCACCAGAAGAGACAGGCTCTCTTCTGACCTACCCTAACTCACTCTAAATTCCAGCTCCTCCTTCCCCTCCTTCCACAAAACCCCTCCCTGACTCCCCAGGCAGAGTCATAACACCCCTGGGCTCCTCCAGGTCCGGGTTCCCCCAGCGCTGAACATACACAGCTGGAGACAGCTGCACCCAGCTCCACCTCCCGCTTCAGGCTAGCACGGGATCCGGTATTCAGCTGGCGCTCAATCCATACTGATTGGCCTGCGTCCCGGAGCAGGGGCGGGCAGCGGGCTCTCACCAGATCCAGCGTCTCCTGCAGCTGGGCCAGGGTGTCCTGGGCACGGTGTTTGCTCTGCCTCAGTTTCCCCAGAGAGTGCTCGTAGGCCAGGTGGCGAATCCGCGCTGACAGGGAGCCCAGGCGCACAAAGTAGCCCTGCTGTCTCCTCTGATCCTCCACCGAACCCACTTCCGGGCCCTCGGCCTCAGCCGCCAGTGCCGCTGGAGGACAGGATTCGGGGACAGGGCAGGGTCAGCATGGCCACCCCCTCCACATCTGCTCTCCCACCTCTGGGTACAGGAGCCACAGGTTCCCACATTCACAGTTCCCCTTGACTGACATCAACCCATTTGGTCTTACCCAAACTCTAAGATGTAGGCACTATGGTGGGTCCTGTTTTACACAGGAGGAAAACTGAGGCAAGGGAGAGGTGAGATCCTGCAAGATGCAAGAAGCAGACCCGGATTGGAACCCAGGCACGTTGGCCCCAAACTGCCTAACCATTTTTTTTTTTTGAGATGGAGTCTTACTCTGTCCCCTAGACTGGAGTACAGTGGCGCTATCCCAGCTCACTGCAACCTCCGCCTCCCAGGATCAAGCGATTCTCCTGCCTCAGCCTCCTGAGGAGCTGGGACCACAGGTGTGCGCCACCACACCCACTTAAGTTTTGTATTTTTAGTAGAGGTGGGGTTTCACCATGTTGGCCAGGCTGGTCTAGAACTCCTGAGCTCAACTGATCCGCCTGCCTCAGCCTCCCAAAGTGCTGCGTTTACAGGTGTGAGCCACCGTGCCCGGCCTGCTTAACCATTCTTTTATGCAGCCTTTAAAACATATAGGTTGGGTGCAGCAGCATGCACCTGTAATCCCAGTACTTTGGGAGGCCGAGATGGGAGGACTGCTTGAGCCCAGGGAGGATTACTTTGAGACCAGCTTAGGCAATATAGCAAGACCCCGTCTCTAAAAAAGAAATACGGAAATTAGCCAGGGTTGGGCACAGTGGCATGTGCCTATAGTCCCAGCTGCTTGAGAAGCTGAGGCAGGAGGATCACTTGAGCCCAGGAATTCAAGGCTACAGTGAGCTATGATCATGTCACTGCCCTCTAGCCTAGGCAACAGAGCAAGACCCCATCTCAAAAAAGATTAAAATTAAAAAAAGAATGAAAAAATAAAAAAAGAAAATCCACACAAGACATGGTGAAAATAAAAAAGAACATATTGTAGTCCAGGCACAGTGGCTCACACCTGTAACCTCAGCGCTTTGGGAGGCCAAGGCAGGGGGATCACTTGAGCCCAGGAGTTGGAGACCAGCCTGGCCAACATAGCAAGACGCCATCTCTACAAAAAAATTTTTAATCATACAGATGTGGTGGTATGCACCTCTATTCCCAGCTGTCCAGGAAGATGAGGCAGAAGAATCGCTTGAACCCTGGAGGCAGAGGCTGCAGTGAGCCAAGATCACACCACTGCACTCCAGCCTGGGCGACAGAGTGAGACTCCATTTCAAAAAAAAAAAAAAAAAAAATAGGTGGTTGGGTGTGGTGGACTCACACCTGTAATCTTAGCACTTTGGGTGGTCAAGGCAAGCGGATCACCTGAGGTCAGGAGTTTGGCCAACATGCGAAACCCCATCTCTACTAAATACACAAAAATTAGCCGGGTGTAGTGGTGGATGCCTGTAATCCCAGTTACTCAGGAGGCTGAGGCCGGAGGATCACTCGAACCCAGGAGGCAGAGGTTGTAGGGAGCTGAAATCGCAATACTGCACTCCAGCCTGGGTGACAGAGTGAAATTCTGTCTCAAAAAAAAAATATTCAGGAGCGCCTGGCACACAAGTAGTACCTAATCAATGCCTCACTGCCCTTTATTTTTTTTTTTTGGAGATGGAGTCTCGCTCTGTCACCCAGGCTGGAGTACAATGGTGCCATCTCGACTCACTGCAAGGTCCGCCTCCCAGGTTCATGCCATTCTTCTGCCTCACCCTCCTGAGTAGGTGGTACTACAGGCGCCCGCCACCATGCCCGGCTAATTTTTTGTGTTTTTAGTAGAGATGGGGTTTCGCTGTGTTAGCCAGGATGGTCTCAATCTCCTGACCTCGTGATCGGCCCACCTTGACCTCCCAAAGTCCTGGGATTACAGGTGTGAGCCACCGCGGCCGGCTGCTTCGCTGCTTTTCTGCTAAGGTGGGGTAAAGCCCATACATTCTTCCAGTGCTGAAAGACTGGGGTTGGACATTCGCATGGTCTCCGGGGCCAGGCAGGTACCAAAACCATCAAAGTAGATACGATATAAACCACTGGGGACTAGTGGGGTTCAGCAAACCATCTGAAGGGGCAGACCCTATTCTGGCTGTGTCTAGTTTTTCTTTTTTCTTTTTTTTGTGATGGAGTCTCGCACTGTCACCCAGGCTGGAGTGCAGTGGCGCAATGTCAGCTCACTGCAACCTCCACTTCCCGAGTTCAAGTGATTCCCCTGCCTCAGCCTCCCGAGTAACTGGGATTACAGGCACCCACCAACACGCCCAGCTAATTTTTTGTTTTTTTAGTAGAGCTGGGGTTATCACTATGTTGGCCAGGCTGGTCTCGATCTCCTGACCTTGTGATCCGCCTGCCTTGGCCTCACAAAGTGCTGGGATTACAGGCGTGAGCCACCGTGCCTGGCAGTGTGTCTAGTTTTTCCTTTTTTTTTTTTTTTTTTTTTGAGACGGAGTCTCGCTCTGTCGCCCAGGCTGGGGTACAGTGGCCGGATCTCAGCTCACTGCAAGCTCCGCCTCCCGGGTTCACGCCATTCTTCTGCCTCAGCCTCCCGAGTAGCTGGGACTACAGGCGCCCGCCACCTCACCTGGCTAGTTTTTTGTATTTTTTAGTAGAGACGGGGTTTCACCGGTTAGCCAGGATCGTCTCGATCTCCTGACCTCGTGATCCGCCCGTCTCGGCCTCCCAAAGTGCTGGGATTACAGGCTTGAGCCACCGTGCCCGGCCATCTAGTTTTTCAAAACAAGCCAAGAATTGGGACATGTAATGCAAAATCTGGTTGTTAAATGCATGCAAGGAATGACAATTTTTTTTTTTTTTTTGAGATGGAGTCTTGCTCTGTCGCCCAGGCTGGAGTGCAGTGGCCGGATCTCAGCTCACTGCAAGCTCCGCCTCCCGGGTTTACGCCATTCTCCTGCCTCAGCCTCCCGAGTAGCTGGGACTACAGGCGCCCGCCACCTCGCCCGGCTAGTTTTTTGTATTTTTTTTAGTAGAGACGGGGTTTCACTGTGTTAGCCAGGATGGTCTCGATCTCCTGACCTCGTGATCCGCCCGTCTCGGCCTCCCAAAGTGCTGGGATTACAGGCTTGAGCCACCGCGCCCAGCCAAGAATGAAAATATTTAAAACACGTTGAACGGACATTTGGGGGTCCACCAGTTTGGGACCTCGAGTCTAAAAGCCCTATACGCCCTTAGGGTCTGGGTATTCTGACTCCTGGCAGGACGCAGGTTGGGAGACCATGAAAGTGACTGGGAGGGAGGACCGGCCTGGTTTCAAGTACTGTGTTTCCTGCTGATCTGCTGTGTGACCTTGGGTGAGTCTCAGACCTCTCTGATCTGTACCACAGGGGGATGGGACTGGGCAGGAGGACTCAGCGGTTAGGGATGAGGGTGTCGTCCTCACCGAGCTCTTCCTCCGTCATGGGTAGGAAGTGATCCACCAGCTCCTCTGATTTTTCCAGCACAACGTCCATGGCATGGCTCACGGAGCGCTTCAGCTCCACGCTCCAGCGCCGGCCACGCCGGGCCAGGTCCACCACACCCGTGACACTGCTGGCCACCGCGTCCTTGGCTGAGGTCACCACCTGGAAGGAAGGGCCCCCCCACTCCAGGCACCGCGGGACTCCAGCTCCATTTCTGCCACCCTAGTTCCCTGGGGCTGGGACTCAAAGATCCCTGGACTTCTTCCTGGCTCCGTGCCTCAGTTTCCCCTATAAAAGGGGTGATAAAACCCTTCCCTCAGAGGGTGTTGAGGCAGTTACCCGCCCTTACTAGCAATACATATATATATACACACACATATATACACACATATACATACACACTTATACCTATATATGCATATATACACATACATATATACATATATACATGTATGTACATGTATACTATATATACATATATACATGCATGTACATGTATACTATATATACATATATACACACATGTGTGTGTGTGTGTGTGTGTATATATATGTGTGTGTGTATATATATTGCAGTTATCTTAACCTGGCTGTTTTTTCTCTAGTTAACTAAAAGCCTGGCTGGCACCATCCCTTCCTCCCTCCCGCCTCTACTCTGGCCTGCCCCCACTAGAGGTCCCCACGTCTAGTTATCTGGGGTACCGTCTCCGAAGGTTGCTGCAGAAAGGGAAGCTTCTCCTCCAGCTTGTCCAGGCCCCTGCAGGCGAGACTGTTCATGGAGGCCACTGAAGGGAGGGAGAGAGGCAAGGAGACTCGGGGAGATGCAGAGGGAGATAGGGACACAGTGAGAGTTGTAGAGGGAGGGAATGCTAGAGAGAGCAGCAGAGACAGAGAAGGAAGGAGACCAGGAGAGACAGGGAGAGACAAAACAGAGTGATGGAGACGAGATCCCACACCAGGAGAGGGACAGGCTTCCTGAGACCTTACAGCAAGAGGCCACAAAGACACTGGGGCAGATCCCTGTGGCTCCTGGAGACAGACTCTAGCAGAGGGAGATGCGGAGAAGGCTTAGACCACAGGGGGACCTGGCTGCCTCCCTAGGTGAGACTGGGGGCCCTGAGGGTGTGGGTATGCCACTGGGTCGGGCACTGCCTCCTCTGTTCTCCTGCCTGGGCCCTGCCACCCGCCCTGTTCTCCCAGCACCAAGGTGACTTTGCAGCTGTGCCCAGCTCAGATGGCCCAGCGGACAGACTCAAGGTCACAGAAGCTGGCTGAGAGGGAGGTGAGGAGGTGCTAGGCTGGGACCCTCAGGTGACCCTCTTCATGGGTCAGACTACAGGCCAAGGGTCCTATAGTCTCCCCCACCCCCCCCCCCCCACCCCGTCATCGGCTCAGGGGTCCACAGAGATGTGAGAACTGCAGAGCGGAGGCAGCAGGGCTCAGGACAGGCAGAGGCAGGCACAGAGGGGAGGGGGCCTGGAGAGACAAATGGACCCAAGGCACATCAGGCCAACAAACGAGGGGGAACAGGGAGACAAATGGAATATGGACAGAGAGGAGGGGCCCCACCAGTAAACAGGTAAAGGGAGAGGGCCGGAGATCAGATTTATTTTTGAGACAGAGTCTAGCTCTGTCACCCAGGCTGGAGTGCAGTGGCACAATTTTGGCTTGCCACTGGCCCTTGGGATCTGGAACCCGGGACTCGCCTCCCAGGTTCAGGCGATTCTCCTGCCTCAGCCTCTGTTGGAGCTGGGATGACAGGCACCCACCACCATGTCTGGCTAATTTTTGTGTTTTTAGTAGAGATGGGGGTTTCACCATGTTGGCCAGGCTGGTCTCGAACTCCTGACCTCAAGTGATCCACCTGCCTCAGACTCCTAAAGTACTGGGATTACAGGCATGAGCCACCATGCCTGGCAGGGGATCAGATCAGATATATGTGTATATATATATATATATACACACACATACACATACACACACACACACACACACACACACACACATATATATATATATATATATATTTTTTTTTTTTTTGAGATGGAGTCTCACTCTGTTGCCCAGGCTGGAGTGCAATGGTGCAGTCTTGGCTCACTGCAACCTCTGCCTCCCAGGTTCAAACAATTCTCCTGCCTCAGCCTCCTGAGTACCTGGGATTACAGGTGCTTGCCACCACACCTGACTAAGTTTTGTATTTTTAGTAGAGATGGGGTTTCACTATGTTGGCCAGGCTGGTCTTGAATTCCTGACCTCGTGATCCGCCTGCCTCAGCCTCACAAAGTGCTGGGATTACAGGCATGAGCCACCACACCCAGCCAGATTTAAAGAATTTTTTTTTTTTTTTTTTTTTTTTTTTGAGATACAGGATCTCACTATGTTGCCTTGGCTGGTCTTGAACTCCTGGCCTCAAGTGACACCTCCTGCCTCGGCCTCCCAAAGTGCCGGGATCATAGGCATGAGCTGCCATGCCCAGCTGGTGATCAGATTAAAGAGGGACTTAAGTGCAGAGATTGAGGAGAGGTGGCATGGCAGTGGGACAGGTGGCCGGGCTGAAGATGACTCCCAGGAATGTCATGCAGATAGACCAAGGAGGATGGGACAAGGAGGCAAGCCACAGTTCTGGGAAAACGAGCTGGGGCACTCACGCTGGGGCTGCAGGTGCTCGAGCAGCGGCTGGGCGTGGTCCAGGGCACAGGTGGTCAGGCCACACACGCAGTTCTCAGCCAGGCGGCAGGCAGAGCCCAGCAGCGGATGCCTGTCCTTGGCTGCGCTGTAAGCATCGCAGACCGCGGTACACGTGGCCCTGACCAGGGGCAGAGCCGCCACACGCTGCACCACGTTCTGTGGGAAAGGTTGGCATCAGGGGGACCCTGGGGGAAGAGAGGCCCCAGCCATACCTCAACCTACTTCCCCTCTCTAGGCCAGGACGAGGGATGTGAGAGTGGAAGGATAGAGTAATGGACACCCCGCCATGTAGAGGCAGTGAAGATACATGTGGATGTGAGAATGTCATGGTTCCTTAACTCACAGGCTCCTCTTCCCATGGTGTACACGGAGCATTACAATTTTGTTTTCTTTTGTTGAGATGGGGTTTCACTCTTGTCGCCAGGCTGGCGTACAGTGGCACCAGTACTCAGCTCACTGCAACCTCCTCCTCCTGGATTCAAATGATTCTCCTGCCTCAGCCTCCCAAGTAGCTGGGATTACAGGCGCCCGCCACCACACCTGGCAATTATTATTGTTATTTAAGACAGAGTTTTGCTCTTATTGCCCAGGCTGGAGTGCAATGGTGCGATCTCAACTCAGTGCAACCTCCGCCTCCTGAGTTCAAGTGATTCTCCTGCCTCAGCCTCCCGAAGAGCTGGGATTACAATTTTTTTTTTTTTTTTTTTTTTTTAAGTAGAAACAGGGTTTCACTATGTTGGCCAGGCTGGTCTCGAACTCCTGACCTCAGGTGATCCACCCAACTCAGCCTCCCAAAGTGCTGGGATTACAGGCGTGAGCCACGGCGCCTGGTCACAATTTTTCTGTTTTCAATAGAGACAAGGTCCTGCTCTGTTGCCCAGGCTGGAGGGCAATGATTCAAGCACGGCTCCCTGCAGCCTCAGCCTCCCAGGCTCAAGCAGTCCTCCCACCTCAGTCTCCAAGTACCTGGGATTACAGGTGCACACCACTGTGCCCAGCTAATTTTATTTTATTTTATAGAGATGGGGTCTTGCTGTGTTGCCCATGCTGGTCTTGAACTCCTGGCTCAAGTGATCCTCCTGCTTCAGTCTCCTAATATGCTGGGATTATAGGCATGCACCACTGCACCTGGCCAAATACTGTATTTTTTGATCTGCATTTGGTTGGAAAAGGTCTGCATACTTCTGTCTCCTGGGTTCAAGAGATTCTCCTGCCTCAGCCTCCCAATTAGCTGGGATGACAGGCAGCCACCACCCCACCTGGCCTTTTTTTTTTTTGAGATGGAGTCTCGTTCTTGTTACCCAGGCTGGAGTGCAGTGGTGTGATCTCGGCTCACTGCAACCCCTGCCTCCAGGGTTCAAGCGATTCTCCTGCCTCAGGCTCCTGAGTAGCTGGGAATACAGGCACCCGCCACCATGCCCGGCTAATTCTTGTACTTTTAGTAGAGACAGGGTTTCACCATGTTGGCCAGGCTGGTCTCAAACTCCTGACCTCAGGTGATCTACCCATTTGGCCTCTCAAAGTGCTGGGATTACAGGTGTGAGCCACCATGCCCAGCCTGACCTGTGCAGTTCAAACCCGTGTTGTTAAAGGGTCGACTGTGATCTGTCTGCTCGAGGGAGGAGATGTTACAGTTTGGGGGTTCAGAGCACCGCCCCTGGAGCACAATGGCCTCTGTTCACTTCCGGTTCACATGCCTCCAAGCTGTGTGAACTTGGGCAAGGAACTGAACCATTCGGTGCCTTGGTTTCCCCATCTATGAAATGCATTACTAGGGTTGTGATGGGAGCCAATATACATGAAACTCTTGCAACTGATACAGTGATTGCTGCTCTATTGTTGTCGTTATTGAGGGCGCCATGATGGTGGACGTGAAGACAAAAGGATACAGGTGGAGACCCAGGGATCAGAGGAGAGGGAAAGGGTCGGGTAGGAGCCACAAAAGCCAGCTGGGTGTCTTTGAGAGACACTCCCCTCCCAGGGCCTCATACCCCCACTAGGAAACAGACCATCTCCTCCATGGACCAAAATATTTTATGAGTCAGGTTTTCCCAGCAAGGAGAGGAGTGGGGCAGGATACCTGGCCTGAAACGCTCCTAGAAGGGACTGTCCCACACAGTTCCTTGTGTCCCCGCTCCATGGGAGGGGCAGCCCTCACCTGCTGGGTCTGGGAATCTGAGCCGCTGGGTCTGGGGATCTGAGCCGCCTCGTCTTCGGACATCGTGCTGCAAACAGGGTCACCCTGCAGGGCAGGATTGAGTAAGGGGGGCACCTGCCCAGGCGTCAGATCCTGTCAAATAAACCTCTTGGGGCCTCAGTTTCTTCATCTGAATAATGGGGCATTCTGCGGGGCTCAGACAATGCATGTCCAGAGCTCTGTACACAGAAGGTGTCCAATAACAAGCCTCTGGCAAGGTGGGGTTGCTGGAGTGACTTGAAGCATGGTGTCTGAGGTGAGAGAGACCTGGGTTCAAATGCTACCATTAATTGCGGTGTTATTTTTATTTATTTATTTATTATTTTTTAAAGACAGAATCTCTCTCTTGCCCAGGCTGGAGGGCAGTGGCGCCATCTCAGCTCACTGCAATCTCTGCCTCCCAGGTTCAAGTGATTCTCCTGCCTCAGCCTCCCAGTTAGCTGGGATTACCCACGTGCCACCATGCTCGGCTAATTTTTGTATTTTTAGTAGAAATGGGGTTTCGCCGTGTCGCCCAGGCACGTCTCAAACTCCTGGGCTCAAGTGATCCGTCCGCCTTAGCCTCCCAAAGTGCTGGGATTACAGGCATGAGACACTGCACCTGGCCTGCTGTGTGATTTTTGGCAAGCGCCTTCACCTCTCTGGGCTCTTTCCTGTTTTGTTAGATGGGGGAGGTCCCTGCTACCCCTGCAGCCCCTGCCTGGGCCCAGAACTGCCCAAGCACCCCGGACGGCTGAAGGTGGTAGCTGCTGAGTCCTAGTCCACTCACAGCTCATTTGACAGACAGGGCAACTGAGGCACGCAGCAGGTCCATACTGGTCCCAAGGTCACGCAGCCAGCTAGAGTTAGAGAGGGGAGCTCGACTTGCCGCCTGCGATCCCTCCGGTTGCCACCCCACGTCCTCTGAGGCCTGGTCCTCGCCCAACTGGGTCCTGAGCTGGGGCCAACTGGGCCAAGGGTCCCAGCCACCTGCTCTGGCCCGTCGTACCCGTCCCAGGCCGCCGGACCTTCGCCCAACCACCCTATCTGGAGCTCCTCTCCTGAGCCCGGGGGACGCTCCTGGACGCCGCCCTCAGGGCACTCACCTGTGCGCGAGCGGCTTCAGACCCCAGGTGTCTCCGCTGACCCCACGCTGAAGTCTCCACCCCCTGCTCATCGGCCCCGCCCGTCTTATATCTGCTTGCGGAGTGGGGGACTCCGGAACTGACCAATGGGGAGAGGCCATGCGGGGGCGTGCCCAGGGGGTGTGGCTCCAGGCTTCCCTCGCCCTCTCCTTGGGCTAGCCCCCTGCTCTGCGGTTGCCGTAGCAATCCGGGAGCGCTGGATACAAAAGATTGATCTATTATACTTTATTATACCAAGTTTGTCCACCTGTCACCCTCACTGCTGTTGCCATGGAGATGGTCCATGCGATCACAGCCCCCACCATGGCCCTGTTGAGTGACCTTGGCCAAGTCGCTGATGACTTTTCTTATCATTAATTATTATTATTTATCGATTTTTGAGACTGGGTCTTGCTCGGTTGCCCAGGGCTAGAGTGCAGTGATGTGATCATAGCTCACTGCAGCCTTGCCTTCCCAGGCTCAGGTGATCCTTCCGCCTCAGCCTCCTGAGTAGCTGGGACCACAGGCACACATCACCACGCCCAGCTAACTTTTTTTTTTTTTTTTTTCCAGCTAACTTTTTAAAAAACTTTTTGTAGGCCGGGCGCGGTGGCTCAAGCCTGTAATCCCAGCACTTTGGGAGGCCGAGACGGGCGGATCACGAGGTCAGGAGATCGAGACCATCCTGGCTAACACTGTGAAACCCCGTCTCTACTAAAAAATACAAAAAAAAAAACTAGCCGGGCGAGGTGGCGGGCGCCTGTAGTCCCAGCTACTCGGGAGGCTGAGGCAGGAGAATGGCGTAAACCCGGGAGGCGGAGCTTGCAGTGAGCTGAGATCGGGCCACTGCACTCCAGCCCGAGGGACAGAGCGAGACTCCGTCTCAAAAAAAAAAAAAAAAAAAAAAAAAACTTTTTGTAGAGACGAGATGTCCCTGTGTTGACCAGGCTGGTCTTGAACCCCTAAGGCCCAAGTGATCCTTCCACCTCAGCCTCCCGAATTGCTGGGATTACAGGTGTGAGACATTGCACCCAGCCTCTTTTTATTTCTTTCTTTTTCTTTTTTTTTTTTTTTGAGACGGAGTCTCGCTCTGTCGCCCGAGCTGGAGTGCAGTGGCTGGATCTCAGCTCACTGCAAGCTCCGCCTCCCGGGTTTACGCCATTCTCTTGCCTCAGCCTCCCGAGTAGCTGGGATTACAGGTGCCCGCCACCACACCTAGCTAATTTTTGTATTTTTAGTAGACACGGGGTTTCACCATATGGGTCAGGCTGGTCTTGAACTCCTGACTTCATGATTCGCCCGTCTTGGCCTCCCAAAGTCCTAGGATTACAGGCATGAGTCACCACACCCGGCCAGGGATCCTATTCAAAGCTAGCCCTGCTGGACCCCAGAACCCTGCCTTTTCATTGCGGTGCCTGGAATGACCACAGATGTAGGCATGGTCTATTTATTTATGTACTTATTTAGAGACACAGTTTCACTCTGTCGCCCAGACTGGAGTGCAGTGGCGCGATCTTGGCTCACTGCAACCTCCACTTCCCAGGTTCGAGCGATTCTCCTGCCTGACCCTCCCGAGTAGCTGGTATGACAGGCACATGCCATTCTGCCTGGCTAACTTTTGTATTTTGTATTTTAGTAGAGACGGGGTTTTGCCATGTTGGCCAGGCTGGTCTCGAACTCCTGACCTCGGGTGATCTGCCTGCCTCAGCCTCCCAAAGTGCTGTAATCCCAAAGGGATTATAGGCGTGAGCCACGGCACCAGGCTGCACGTTCATTTTTTAGGGACCTGGGAAAACTGGACATACCCCCAAGCCCCAGGGTCTCCCAAATCTGATTGCAGCCCCCACATGGCCAATGACATATAAGCAGGTGGGCCTGGGACCCCGCCCATCCCTTCGGCCCCATCCCGCCCCTGCAACCTTGCACGATGATCTCAGGCCGCACGACAAATTGTTTGGAGACCTGGGCAATCTGGTTTGACTTAAACCTCCTCCCAGGACACAAGCCCTGGCAGAAATCCACTGGTAAAATGACACCCGGGCAACAGTCAAGGTTTTATTTCCAGTTAGGTCCCAGGATGGGGGAAGGGAGAGGAAAAGTCACAGGCCTTTGATCCCAACTGTCACCCCCTAGGAAGACCACATCCCACACCCCAGGGCCCGGACCATGCCTCTTTTCCTCCTTCACCCCGGAGTCCTAGGAAGTTGATTTGAGAAGATGCTAGGAACACAGCAAAAGCCAATTCATCCTATCCAGTTTTCAAGAGTTATTTATTAAACCCCTTGGGTCTGAGCCCAAGCTAAGTGAGACTCAGCACCAGACCCTGCACTCAGAGAGCCCCCTGACCTGGGGAAGACAGAGTCAGAGAAAGGCAGGCCCAGTGTGGCCAGGGCTCAGCCGGAGGGAAGGACAAGGAGGCTGGGAGAACCCAGAGATCAAGAGATCTGGGAAACGGGGAACGGCATTCCAGAGAGAGGGCACATCTTGGGCACGGGTAAGGAAAGCCCATCGTGTGTTTTAGAAGCATGCGTGGGTGAAACGGGGTCCCAGCCATAATGGACAGCCCTGAGTCTCACCTGTAAAACGCAGGATTGTTTGTTTTTTATTTTTGAGACGGAATCTCGCTCATGTCGCCCAGGCTGGAGTGCAGTGTTGCAGTCTCTGCTCGCTGCAAGCTTCGCCTCCCGGGTACATGCCATTCTCCTGCCTCAGCCTCCCGAGTAGCTGGGACTACAGGCACCTGCCACCACATCTGGCTAATTTTTTATGTATTTTTAGTAGAGATGGGGTTTCACCATGTTAGCCAGGATGGTCTCGATCTCCCGACCTTGTGATCTGCCCGCCTCGGCCTCCCGAAGTGCTGGGATTACAGGCGTGAGCCACCGCGCCCGGCCAAAGGCAGGATTATTTGCTAAGTGGGTTGCAGTGTTCTACCAGACCCCCCACCCTCAACCCCAGCCCCAGGTCTCACTGGGACTCGGCCACTGCTAGGAGCGTCTGGCCCTTCACGGCTTCAGGCCCAGCACAGCGCGTGTCATTCTGGGAAAACATCTTGTCTTTTTGGGCCTGAAGCCAATGATAGAGGTCGCTCAGGTTCTGGTCACAGATCCAGGGGTTGCTGGAGATGTCAAAGC
Source organism: Rhinopithecus roxellana (assembly GCF_007565055.1). Taxonomy (NCBI): domain Eukaryota; kingdom Metazoa; phylum Chordata; class Mammalia; order Primates; family Cercopithecidae; genus Rhinopithecus; species Rhinopithecus roxellana. The sequence continues at coordinate 14,189,149 of NC_044556.1, forward strand.
CATCCCGCATGTCCCGGTTTGGCTGCCCTAGGAATGTCCAGAGCCCCTCGGGCACGCTGGCCAGCGAGTTATTGGAGAGGTCCAGCATGTCCAGAAGCCGCAGGCCGTGGAAGGCACCGGCTGCCACCCTGGCCAGCTTGTTGCCGTTCAGGAAAAGGTAGCGCAGGTCTGGCTGCGGCACGAGGAGATCCTTTCTCAGTTCTTGCAATTTGTTGCCTTCTAGATGTAGCCGTTCTAATTGCAGCGGACCCTGCAGAAAGTCAGGGGGCAAGGTCTCCAACTGGTTCTCCGCAAGGTCAAGGGTGCGCAGGAGGGTGAAGTTGGCCAGCAGCCCAGGGGGCAGCTTCCGGAGGCAGTTCCCAGACAGGTCCAGATGCCTCAGGGTTTTCAGGCCGTGCAGCCACGAGGTCTCCAGGACCTCCAGTTGGTTTTCTTTCAACACCAGGGTGTCCAGGGTGGCTGAGGCCTGGAAGACGCCTGGGGGCAGCCCGGTCAGGGAGTTTCGAGTTAGATCCAGCACCCTCAGCTGCGGCACTGGCCGCAGGAACTCGGGTGAGAGGCTTTCCAGTCTGTTGCTGGAGAGGTGCAATTCTTGGAGCTTAGAGGCGCCCTGGAGGAGATTGGCTGGCAGGAGGGTCAGGTTGAAGAACTCCACGGCCAGGTGTACAGTGTCAGCTGGCAGGTAGCTGGGGATTTTGGCAGGTGGTTGGCAGGAGATGGAGCTGCCATGGTCTGAGCGGAACACCTGGCAGTCTTTGGGGCTCAGGGTGACCCCCCAGGCTGAGGCCGCCAATAGCAGCAGCAGGAACAGGGTTCTAGAAAGATGGGGTTGAAAGCCCCCTGGGCTGCAGGCAGTAACAGAAGATGCTTACTAAACCACAGTGAAAATACACTCAGCTAGGTGAAAATACACCCCCAAATTTGCCCACTTCTTCCCATCTCTGTGGCTACCAGCCTGGACTATGCCACCTCATCTCTTACCTGGACTAGGGCGGTTGCTTCCTTTTCCTCTCCCAGCTTCTACCCTCACCCCCTACAGCTGCCAGAAGTGGTGTCTGTTACAGGGAGAATTACAATTCTAGGAAAGTTGAGTTTCTGAGTGTAACTCCCGTATAATATGAATATACTTCCCCATCACCAGCCTAGCCCCCATGAGCTGCTAATTATTCACAGTCCAACTTGCTAGTTTCTTCTGATCTGGCTTGTTTTCTGGGTCAGTCCTTGTCCCCCTGGCTCTGTGTTTTGATGTGAACTCCTATTCATCCCGCAAAGCCCCAGCTCCAATGCCCTGTTTTCCATGAAGACTTCTCTGCTCTGGGATCCTGGTCTTTCTGTCCAGCCTTGACCAGTTGGGTGCTTGGAGGAAGACAGATGTTCAGGATCACGTTTTTGAGACAGGGTCTTGCTCGGTTGCCCAGGCTGGAGGGCATTGGTATGATCATAGCTCACTGCAGCCTCTGAACATGAAAAGTGTATCCTGCTTTGGCCTGGTCTGAGGGTGGGCATTTGGCCTTGGGAAGGGGTGGTTTACACCTAGCACCCTTAGAAGCCTGGGGCTTCCCCTCCTTCTCTAGGGCTTCCCTGGCCCAGCAGCCATCAGACATGATCTGGACAGCCTTGGTCACTGTAGCCCCAGACCTCTAACAAGAAGCCTCCCCTGGCCCCATCCTGCCCATGCCCACCTGGGCTTCTGCAGGGGTGTGTGTGTGTGTGTGTGTGTGTGTGTGTGTGTGTGTGTCTTTCTGTCATAGTTAAGGTTAATCTGTCCCAGGCTCCAGGTCTGTATCTGCTCCCTGTGACTTCAGTGGGTCAGCTGGAATGTGGGTCAGACCTGCCTAGGACAGGTAGTGTGGGGACCTACCTTTCGGGTCGCTGTCTGCTCCAAGAGGCCATGGTAGCTCTTCTCTTTTGTTTCTGGGTTGTCCTGGCCTGGGGAGGTGGCCTTATACCTGCCTGGACTGGGGGCCGGGGAACCAACCTTGGGAAAGTCCCCACCCCCAACAGTTCCTGATAGGGGCTGAGGCTAAGCCAGGCGGGGAAAGGGGAGGGGTCAGGATTACAAAATTGCTTCCTGGAAATTGTTTCCTGTTCAACCTCTTTTTGACCCTGCTTCTAAAACCCAGGTTTTTCTTTCCTTGTTTCCTGATTTTTGGGGGACATCCAAGAGTCTCTCTAGTTGCATCCTCACTTCCCCCAACCCAGAGTTCAAGGATCAAGGTTTGCAAGGTACCATTCCTAGAGACAGCAACAGCTCTTAGCAAGAGGAGTTATTTACCATAAACTTGAGCAACCAGGACGCTCACTGAAAAGAACAAAAAAACTCTTGTCTTGACTTCGTGGTATGTTGATATTGCTTTTTTTAAATGAAGTCATTTAAAAAATACAATTCAATAGTGAGTAATGCCAAAAGTCTCTATGGTCCTTGGACAGTGGCTTGGGAGGAACCAAACCTGGTTCTGAATTCCAGCTCTGTCATGAACAGCTTTGCTTTGTAACCTTTGGCAAGTGACTTAACTTTTCTTGGCCTCAGTTTCCCCATCTATGAAGCTGAACTCAGATCTTTGATGGCTCTTTCTGCCCTTTTTTCTCTTCATCTGAATCTGACATCCATGCTATTGTTTCCATTCCTCCTCATTTCCTATTAAATGCATTTGGAGGCTACAAATTTCCCTTTGAGAACAGCTTTGGCTACATCTCATGGACTTGGCTGCAGAGTGCTTGCATTCTTGTTGAGTTCTAAATATTTAGGTATGATGTGTCAGCTTTATCTGCACCTATGACTATTTTTTTTCTTTTATTTGAGACCGAGTCTTGCACTGTTGCCCAGGCTGGAGTGCAGTGGCACGATCTCGGCTCACTGCAAGCTCTGCCTCCCAGGTTCTCACCATTCTCCCGTCTCAGCCTCCCGCATAGCTGGGACTACAGGCATGCACCACCATGCCTGGCTAATTTTTATATTTTTAATAGAGACAGGATTTTGCCATGTGGCCCAGGCTGGTCTTGAACTCCTGAGCTCATGTGATCCACTGGCCCCAGCCTCCTAAAGTGCTGAAATTACAGACGTGAGCCACTATGCCCTTTTTTTTTTTTTTTTTTTTGAGATAGGATTTTGCTTTGTCACCCAGCGGGAGCAGTGTGGTGCAATCACAGCTAACTGTAGCTTTGACTGTGGGCTCAAGGCCTCCCAAGTAGCTGGGACTATGGGCACATGCCATCATGCCTCGCTAATTTTTTTTGAGACGGAGTCTCCCTCTGTCACCCACACTGGAGTGCAGTGACGTGATTTCGGCTCCCTGCAACCTCCACCTCCTGGGTTCAACCGATTCTCCTGCCTCAGCCTCCCGAGTAGCTGGGAATATAGGCACATGCTACCACGCCCAGCTAATTTTTAAAATTTTTTTTGTAGGAGGCGGCTGGTCTTGAACTGCTGGGCTCAAGGAATCCTCTCAGTCTCTCTGAGCCGTGAGCCACTGCACTCAGTCTGTCTTGTACCCTGCCCTGTCCCCAGAGCCCAGCCGTTCATAGGTCTTAATCAACATGGGCTGAGAGAAAGGAAGGCTTGTGAAATGTGGTGACACAGTAACAAAATGATCCCTTAAAATGAAATCAGATCACATCCCTGCTTAAAACTCTCTGAGGACAAGAGTCCCACTTAAAACAAAATTCATAAGGCTGGCCAGGCGCGGTGGCTCACGCCTGTAATCCCAGCACTTTGGGAGGCCGAGGTGGGCAGATCACCTGAGGTCAGGAGTTCAAGACCAGCCTGACCAATATGATGAAACCCTGTCTCTACTAAAATTACAAAAATTAGCCAGGCGTGGTGGTGGGTGCCTGTAGTCCCAGCTACTCGAGAGGCTGAGAAAGGAGACTCACTTGAACCCGGGATGTGCGGGTTGCAGTGAGCCGAGATCGCGCCACTGCACTCCAACCTGGGCGACAGAGCGAGACTCCATCTCAAAAAAAAAAAAAAAAAAAAAAAGAAACTGGCTGCTATGCAGATGAAGACGTTTCCACACTCAGCTCCCCAGACTTGTTTTGACCCAGCCTTTTCTTTCTTTCTTTTTTTTTTTTGAGACAGAGTCTCGCTCTGTCACCCCAGGCTGGAGTGCAGTGGTATGACCTCAGCTCACTGAAACCTCTGACTCCCAGATTCAAGTGATTCTCCTGCCTCATTCGGCCGAGTAGCTGGGATTACAGGCACCCACCACCACGCCTGGCTCATTTTTTTGTATTTTTAGTAGAGACGGGGTTTTGCCATGTTGGCCAGGCTGGTCTTGAACTCTTGACCTCAAGTGATCCGCCCACCTCAGCCTCCCAAAGTGCAGGGATTACAGGCCGTGAGCCACCACACCTGGCCTGGTCTTGACTTTTGAGGATGCCCCCCACCCGTGCCACCCCTAGGAGGCAGAGCAGAGCCAGAGTCATGGGGGCCGGTGGTTGTAAACAGAGTTTTATTGATGGGGAGGGGGCTGGGGGAGGCAAACTCCAGAGAGGGTGGAGGACCCAGCCGGCCACGTGGCATGCATGGTCAGCTAGAGGTCAGAGGGGGGAGGTCACAAGGGGACGGGTGGCATGGGAGTCTCTCACCACCCTGGGGCCGTATTTACAGAGGGGCCCCGCCCACCTTCACCGTCCCCCAGGCCCCAAGCCCTTTAGACAGCTGCTGCCGATGTGACTTCTGGACAGGCCCTCCCCGTGTCCCCTGCCTGAAAGCCCGGCATTGTCCCCGCTTCCCTCTGCAGAGGGGGATTCAAACTCCTAACCGGCACCTGGGAGGCCCCCGGCCTTCTGGAAGCCCCAGCGTCGGCTCAGCCAACGCCCAGGCCGCTGGAGGCACCACGATCGTCGCTCATGGACACACACCCTGCACGCGTGGCCCACCTGACACACACTCCCACAGCAGCCCTGGCTGGCACGCACACGCACGCCCACCTCCCCGGCCCCTTGCACACGAACACGGCACACGCACGCACACCCACACACGCCAGGGGCCTGGGTCGGGGAGGGACCTTTCCAGGGGTGGGGGAGGGCTTGGGTCTGCAGCTGTGGCCCCCCATTCCTCACCGGCGTCCAAGCCTCCCCTGCCTGCCGCCACCCCGAGAACGGAGTTGTGCAATTGGTTAGAAAACCGCAAAGAAACCAAAACTGCAAAAGAAACCAAAACCTACGCGCTTAAGGTCAACCTCAAATCCATAGCAAAGTCCTCCCGCCCACCCACCCCCAAACCGTCTCAGCGTTCTGCGGCCCCGGGTCGGGGGAGGGCGAGCTGGTTGTGCTTCCTTGTGGCGGAGGGGGCCCCCTACTCCGCGGGTGGGTCGCGGGGGGGGGCTTGAGCACCCACTCGGAGTTGCCCCGGGCCCCGGCGTTCTGGCACCGTCTCTCGCTCCTGGTTCCCGTGGCTGGCACTGCCAAGGCATCGGGGGGCCCCGGCCTAGGGCACGGGGGGCGCAGTCCTGTCCGCCCCCCCATAGGGGAGGAGGTGGGCCAAGTCTGTGCCGGGCCGGGCGTGGCAGCCGCGGTGGCGGTCCCCAGGCCGGGCCTCGCCGCTGTTGAACGTGTGGGTGCGGCGCAGGGTGGCCGCCGGAGGGGCGTGAGGGCCCGGTGGCCTCCGCAGGCTGCCCGTCGGGGGCGGGCTCCAGGGCCGCGGGAGGCCATCGGCGGCTGAGGCTGGGTCCAAGGGGCCCGTGGGCGCCGACACCACCCGCCGGCGGTCCGGGCTGGCGTGGGGGGTGAGCGGGAAGTCGCCGTGGGAGGCGCGGCCGGGCCGGGCAGCATAGAGGCGGGCGTCGGGGGTCGGCTCCCCAGGCGCGGAGGGCTGCTCGGGGGCCCGGGTGGGCGCCAGCAGTAGGAGGGAGGACGAAGCGGAGGCGGGGAGCAGGGGGTGGCCGTGGTCCCAGGCGCGGGGGACCAGGGCGTGGGGGTGCGGGTGCGGGGTGGGCAGGCGCTTCTGCGGCAGCGGCGTCTGCTCGGGCGTGGGCAGCAGCCCCGAGTCCAGGTCGTGGGGCCCGCCCTGCAGCAGCGTGGCCTTGGCCCAGCCGTTCTGCATCAGGGGCGCCAGCAGGGCCTCGGGGGGAACCCCGGCGCCGCCGCCTCCGCCCCGGCCCCCGGGACCCTGCGCCCTGCGCTCGCCCAGGCGGCTGACGCTCAGCACCGCCTCGCCCGCCCCGTGCGCCAGGATGGCCTCCTTGTCCTTGCGCCGGGCCAGCTCCCGCCGCTCACGGAGGCCCACGAACCAGCCCACGCTGAAGCCGGACACCACGGCTCCCACCACGAAGGCTGCCACCGACGACGTCACCAGCAGGTTCACCGACACCAGCCCTGCGCGGTCCTCTGAGAGGCTGGCCCGCAGGAGTCCTGGCGGGGGAGAACAGGGGGGTTAGCAGGGCGGAGGGGGGGCCCGGGCACCCCTCCTACCTCCTCAGGCCCTCTGTCCTCTTTTTTTATTATTTTTATTTGTTGTTATTATTATTATTTTTTTTTTTTTTTTTTTTTTTTTTTTTGTGAGACGGAGTCTGGCTCTGTCTCCCAGGCTGGAGTGCAGTGGCGCGATCTCTGCTCACTGCAAGCTCCGGCTCCCGGGTTCACGCCATTCTCCTGCCTCAGCCTCGGAGTAGCTGGGACTACAGGCGCCCGCCACCTCGCCCAGCTAATTTTTTGCATTTTTAGTAGAGATGGGGTTTCATCGTGTTAGCCAAGATGGTCTCGATCTCCTGACCCCATGATCCACCCACCTCGGCCTCCCAAAGTGCTGGGATTACAGGCATGAGCCACCGTGCCCAGCCTTTTTATTATTTTTTTAGATGGAGTCTTACTTTGTGTGCCAGGCTGGAGTGCAGTGGGGTGATCTCGACTCACTGCAACCTCCACCTCCCAGGTTCAAGTGATTCTCCTGTCTTAGCCTCTAGAGTAGCTGGGACTACAGATGCGTGCCACCACGTGGACCCAGCTCATTTTTGTATTTTTAGTAGAGACAGGGTTTCACCATGTTGGCCAGGCTGGTCTCAAACTCCTGACCTCGTGATCCGCCCGCCTCTGCCTCCCAAAGTGCTGGGATTACAGTCATGAGCCACCCTACCTGGCCTAATTGTTTTATTTTTTAATTTTTTTGTTTTTGTTTTGAGATAAGAGTCCCCCAGGCTAGAGTGCAGTGGTGCAGTTCATTGCGACCCTGCCTCCAGATACCTCTGTTTTATTAAAGACAGGATCTGGGCTAGGCATGGTGGCTTACACCTGTAATCCCAGCATTTTGGGAGGCTGAGGCGGGCGGATCACCTGACGTCAGGAGTTTGAGACCAGCCTGGCCAACAAGTGAAACCTCATCTCTACTACTAAAGTAGAAAATTTAGCCGGACGTGGTGGCGGGCGCCTGTGATCTCAGCTACTCGGGAGGCTGAGGCAGGAGAATCAACTGACCCCAGGAGATGGAGGTTGCAGTGAGCTGAGATCACACCACTGCACTCCAGCCTGGGTGACAGAGCAAAACTCTGTCTCAAAAAAAAAAAAAAAAGATTCTTGCTCTGTTGCCCAAGCTGGAGTGCAGTGGCCTGACCATAGTTCATTGCAGCCTCCACCTCCCTGGCTCAAGCGATCCTCCTGCCTCAGCCTCCCGAGTAGCAGGGACTACAGGCATGCACTGCCATGTCTGGATTATTTTTGGGTTTTTGTTTTAGAGACAGGGTTTCACTATGTTGCCCAGGCTGGTCTCGAACTCCTGACCTCAAGTAACCCTCCTGTCTTGGCCACTCAGAATGCTGGGATTATAGGCGGGAGTTGCCGCCGCCTGGCCCCTTCTGTCCTATTGAGGTTTGTCTGTCTGCCTTCTGTTGTCTCTTCATCCTTGTCAAAGCCTGTTTCTTGGTGTGTCTGTCTTGTGGGGTCTCTGTTCTTCCCGTCTCCCTCCCCAATAAATGAGACCTCTCCATGCCTTTCTAAAGCTCTGATGGAGTCCAGTTTCCCCACCCACCTCCCGGAGGATTCAAAGGTCCTCCAGCCTCCTCCCTCCCCTCCCCCATGGTAGCGGGGGAGGGGGTCTTAGCTTAGCCTGCCATCCTCCCAACTCACCTGTGCAGTCCCCTAAGCCTGAGGTGCTGGCCCCGGACACGTCCTGCTCAAAGGTGACTCTAGGGGAGAGGAGGCACCATCAGCAGAGGCCCCTCTCACAGTCAGAGATCCAGGGGATCCTGGATCATGGGCGAGTCCGACACACCCTCCACCCACCTCCCTCTCCCGCAGTACCTGGTGCCTGGGCTGAGGAAGATGCAGGAGCCATCTGGGGCCCACCCGCAGTAGGGGTCCTGACTGCCGATACAGTTCCTAGAGCAGACCAGGGACCGAATGGGACAAGTGTCCAAGTCACTCACACAGCCTCAACGATGATGGTGACCTGTGGGCTCTGTTCCAAGCACCTGCCTCTTTATTTTAATTTTATTTATTTATTTATTTTTGAGATGGAATTTCACTCTTGTTGCCCAGGCTGGAGTGTAGTGGCAGCATCTTGGTTCACTGCAACCTCTGCCTCCCGGGTTCCAGCAATTCTGCTGCCTCAGCCTCCCAAGTAGCAGGGATTACAGGCACATACCACCATACCTGGCTAATCTTTGCAGTTTTAGTAGAGTCAGGGTTTCACCAGGTTGGCCAGGCTGGTCTGGAACTCCTGACCTCAGGTGATCCATCCGCCTCAGATTCCCAAAGTGGTGGGATTACAGGTGTGAGCCACCATGCCTGGCATTTTTTTTTTAATTTTTAAATTTAAAAAAAAATTTTTTAATTAAAATTTAATTTTTTTTTCTTTAAGAGACAGGGTCATGCTCTGTCACTCAGGCTGGAGTACAGTGGCATGATCATAGTTCACTGCAGCCTCAACCTCCCAGACTCAAGTGATCCTCCTGCCTCAGCCTTCTGAGTAGTTGGGACCACAGATGTGTGCCACCACGCCCTGCTGACTTTTTTTTTTTTTGAGACGGAGTCTTGCTCTGCCACCCAGGCTGGAGTGCAGTGGCCGGATCTCAGCTCACTGCAAGCTCCGCCTCCCGGGTTTACGCCATTCTCCTGGCTCAGCCTCCCGAGTAGCTGGGACTACAGGCGCCCGCCTCGTCGCCCGGCTAGTTTTTTGTATTTTTAAGTAGAGACAGGGTTTCACCGTATTAGCCAGGATGGTCTCGATCTCCTGACCTCGTGATCCGCCCATCTCGGCCTCCCAAAGTGCTGGGATTACAGGCTTGAGCCACCGCGCCCGGCCTTTTTTTTTTTTTTTTAGAGACAGGGTCTCACTATGCTGTGTTGCCCAGACTGTTCTCGAACTCCTGGGCTCAAGCAGCAGTCCTCCTGCCTTGGCCTCCCAAAGTGCCGGGGCGATAGGTGTGAGCTACGAAGCCCAGTCCCTCCTCTTAATAGCAACTCCTGGAGTCCTTAGAACAAACTTGTGTGCAGGACACTGTTCACTCCCCATTTTACAGGTAAGCGAACTGAGGCTCGAGAGAGTAAATGTTTGCCCAAGCGGCAAAGCTGAGATGGGAGCCCAGGCCTCGTGCCAGAGGCTATGTCCTTGGACTTGGAGCTACTGGGTCATCGTTGCAGTAATGGTGGGCAGGAAGCAGGGTCCTCTGCACTGACGGCTCATACGGAGCCCAGGCGTGTGCCAGCACTGGCATGCATCCTAGCTTTCCTCCCATTTTAGAGACAGGGAAACAGCCTCCGCCCCGGTCCCTGGTTCTCCTTCCCCTGCAGTCTCCTCCTGGCAGCAGCCACCAGAGGGCACCTGTAAGCACCGGAGTCACGGCCAGTCCCTCCTCTGCCTGCAACCCGACATGGCTCCCACCTCCCTCCAGGTCAAAGCCCAATACTCCCTGAGGCCCACAAAGCTCTGCACAAACTGTCCTGTCCCCTCCCATCCCCTCTCCGTCCTCCCCTCCTCCCTCTCTCCCCCTTGCTCATTCTGCTCCAGCCACACCGGCCACCTCACTGTTCTTCCAACACACCAGGCGTGGTCCTGCCTATGGGCCTTTGCATGGGCCGTGCCCTCTGCCCAGCTCAATGACTAGGACATTGTTGGGCTTTTGATTGGAACCCAGCTCTCCCTCCCTGTGCCCATCCTCCCTCATTTCCTGCCCCTGGCGGGCCTGGGGTGGAAACTCACTTCATGCACCCGGAGTACTGCTGGCAGCGAGCCACAGGCACTCGGACCACGCAGCGGGGGAAGGCAGCCAGCAGGCCCCCTGAAGCTGCGTCCAGCTCCAAGCTCAGCAGCCGCTGCCCTGTCTCGCCAGCGCCGGGCCGTCCACACCTGGGGACAAGCAGAGTGGTGAGGCTGAGGGCAACTCAGCCCATCTCTCCTCCTGCTGGCAACCCCTCCCTGTCTTTGCCTGGACTCACCTGTCTGGCCGGTAAGTCTCAAACTCTTCCAGGAAGACACTGAGCCCAGATGTCCCTGAGGTACTGGCGTTGGGCCGGACGAGGAACTTGAGGACGGTCCCTGCCTCAGAACCCAGGAAGACAACAGTCTGGTTGCCCCAGGGGCCGGCTCCCACATCCACAGCCACTCGAGTCAGCTGGTGCCTGGGGGACAGGGCAGGGGAGGGTCAGGCTGGCCCCATATCCCCCAAGGGTCCTTCGGCCACCACCTGCCACCAACACGGGCATGGGCATGGTTACATGGGTGTATACAGACAGTGACACACCACGTGACAGCAACAAATGCGTGTGTGCATGGATGCCGGAGACATGGGTGATCACACAGGCACGTGGGCACACTCTCCAGAAACATAACCCCAAACCAGACTCTACTTGGCCCTGTCGCTTTTGTTGAGACAGAGTTTCATTCTGTCACCCAGGCTGGAGTGCAGTGGCACAATCTCAGCTCACTGCAACCTCCGCCTCCCAGGTTCAAGCGATTCTCTTACCTCAACCTCCTGAGTAGCGGGGACTATAGGTGCGTGCCATCACACCCAGCCAATTTTTGTTTTGTTTTGTTTTGTTTTTTTGAGACACAGTCTCGCTCTGTCGCCCAGGCTGTAGTGCAGTGGTGCGATCTCGGTTCACTGCATCCTCTGCCTCCTGGGTTCAAGCAATTCTCCTGCCTCAGCCTCCCAAGTAGCTGGGACTACAGGCGCCCACCACCACACCCAGCTGATTATTTTTGTATTTTTAGTAGAGACAGGGTTTCACCATTTGGCCAGGCTGGTTTCAAACTCCTGACCTCAAGTGATCCTCCCACCTCGGCCTCCCAAAGTGCTGGGATTACAGGCGTGGGTCACTGTGCCCGGCCCCCCTTTCTCCTGATGTGTATGTGTGCCTGTGTACCTTTTAGTCTCTTTCTCTCTCTGTCTCTCTTCCCTGTCTCTGTCTCTTTGGGTGTCTGTCTGTCTCTGATTGTCTCTCTCCTTGTCTCTGTCTCTCTCCTCCTTTGTTCTCCTATTACGTGTCTGTCTGTCTACCTCTTTTTTTTTTTTTGAGACAGTCTCCCTCTGGCCCAAGGTTGGAGTGCAGTGGCATGATCTTGGCGCACTGCAACCTCTGCCTCCTGGGTTCAAGTGATTCTCCTGCCTCAGCCTCCCGAGTAGCTGGGACTACAGGCACCTGCCACCACGCCTGGCTAATTTTTGTATTTTAAGTAGAGATGAGGTTTCTCCATGTTGGCCAGGGTGGTCTCGAACTCCTGGCCTTAGGTGATCTGGCCGCCTCAGCCGCCCAAAGTGCTGGGATTACGAGCATGAGCCACCGTGCCCAGCACCCTGCCTGTCACCTCTTGATCCCTGTCTCTCTCTTTATTCTCTATCTCTCTCCTAGTGTCTCTCCATCTTTCCCTCTCTGTCCCTCTCTGTCTCTCTCTGTCTCCAGCTCTCTGGGCAGCACCAGCAGCCATGGGCTCAGCTGTGTTGAGCATCTGCATCCTCTCACCCTCAGTCTACCCCATCCTCTCTCCCCTCGCCACGCCGTGCCCCTCCAGGACTGACCTCATCAGGGTCCGCACGATCCAGGGCGCGTGGCCCAGCGAGGGCACCGCCTCGTCCATCAGAGGGTGGGTCTTGACAAAGTTTAGGATGTCATCCGGCAGGGCGCTGGAGGCATTGTACTGCATCCCGGGGGCTGCGCAGCACCCAGGCCTGGGGGTGGCAAGGGTGTGGTCAGGACGAACGTAAAGGTCCTCATAAAGGGGCCTGGTTCACCAGGGGTACCCATTGCTTTGCCCAACGGCCCTCAGTTTTTTTTTTGCTTTTTTCTTTTTTTTGAGACAGAGTCTTGCTCTGCCGCCCAGGCTGGAGTGCAGTGGCCGGCTCTCAGCTCGCTGCAAGCTCCGCCTCCTGGGTTCACGCCATTCTCCTGTCTCAGCCTCCCGAGTAGCTGGGACTACAGGCGCCCACCTCATCGCCCGGCTAGTTTTTTTTTGTATTTTTTAGTAGAGACGGGGGTTTCACCGTATTAGCCAGGATGGTCTCGATCTCCTGACCTCATGATCCGCCCGTCTCGGCCTCCCAAAGTGCTGGGATTACAGGCTTGAGCCACCGTCCCCAGCCTTCTTTTTTTTTTTTTTTTTTTGAGACAGAATCTCAATCTGTCACCCAGGCTGGAGTGCTTTGGCTCACTGCAACCTCCACCTCCTGGGTTCAAGCGATTCTCCTCCTCAGCCACCAGAGTGGCTGGGATTACAGGCATAGTGCCATCACGCCCAGCTAATTTTTGTATTTTTAGTATAGACAGGGTTTCGCCATGTTGGTCAGGCTGGTCTGAAACCCTTAACCTCAGGTGATCCACCCACCTCAGCTTCCCAGAGCGCTGGGATTACAGGCGTGAGCCACCGCGCCCGGCCTCAGTTTTTCCCATCTGCATAATGGGTACAGCTGAACCCAGCATCAGCTAAATAACCACCTGGAAGCTCCAGCCCCTGGCCCTGGGGATCAGGACCTCATCTGGGCACGTGACTCAGGATGGGGGTGGATTCTCACCGGGGTCGAGGCACCTGATCCTCCGGCACCGGCGTCCAGATGGACTCGGGTGACTTCTGCTCTCGGAAGCGGCCTTCAAACACAGCTGCCACCTGTGTCATGTCAAAGGCGCAGACAGCCGAGCCAGGGATGCTAAGGGGTTGGGATGAAAGAATTTGGTGAGCCCGGTGGGAGGCCCCATCACAGACAATCACATGCAGGAGCCTCTGTCTGCAGGAGCCATTGAATCTTCAGTCTTCCTGTGCCAGAGAGATCCTGTGTCCCTCCCGCATCTGTCAAATGCAGCAGTTCCTCCTAAGTAACATCTCAGATTGGACCACAGTTCAGGGTCTACGAGGCCACTCCCTGTCCAGGCCCCTATCCTTGTTTAATTGGATGTCCTGCCTCCCCACTGCCACTGTTAGAACCCATTCCCCAGCAGGCTTTTTCTTTTTTTTTTTTTTTTTTTTTTGAGACGGAGTCTTGCTCTGTCGCCCAGGCTGGAGTGCAGTGGCCAGATCTCAGCTCACTGCAAGCTCCGCCTCCCGGGTTTACGCCATTCTCCTGCCTCAGCCTCCTGAGTAGCTGGGACTACAGGCGCCTGCCACCTCGCCCGGCTAGCTTTTTGTATTTTTTAGTAGAGACGGGGTTTCACCGTGTTAGCCAGGATGGTCTCGATCTCCTGACCTCGTGATCCGCCCGTCTCAGCCTCCCAAAGTGCTGGGATTACAGGCTTGAGCCACCGCGCCCGGTCTTTTTTATTTTTTTGAGACAGAGTCTCACTCTGTCGCCCAGGCTGGAGTGCAGTGGCGCAATCTTGGCTCACTGCAAGCTCCGCCTCCCGGGTTCACGCCATTCTCCTGCCTCAGCCTCCTGAGTAGCTGGGACTACAGGTGCCCGCCACCGCGCCCTGCTAATTTTTTGTATTTTTAGTAGAGACAGGGTTTCACCGTGGTCTCGATCTCCTGACCTTGTGATCCGCCCGCCTCGGCCTCCCAAAGTGCTGGGATTACAGGTGTGAGCCACCATGTCCGGCTGGCTTTTTCTTTTTTTGAGACCCAGTCTTGCTCTGTCGCCCAGGCTGGAGTGCAGTGGTGTGATCTTGGGTCACTGTAACCTACACCACCTGGGTTCAAGCGATTCTCCTGCCTCAGCCTCCCGAGTAGCTGGAATTACAGGTGTCTGCCACCACACCCAGCCAATTTTTGTATTTTTAGTAGAGACAGGGTTTCACCATGTTGGCCAGGCTGGTTTCAAACTCCTGACCTCAAGTGATCTGCCCTCTTCAGCCTCTTAAAGTGCTGGGATTACAGGCGTGAGCCACTGTGCCCGGCCCACAAGCAGTCTTTTTAAAAACGCAAATGTGGGCCGGGTACGGTGGCCCACGTCTGTAATTCCAGCACTTTGGGAGGTCAAGGAGGGTGGATCACGAGGTCAGGAGTTTGAGACCAGCCTGACCAAAATGCAGAAACCTCGTCTCTACTAAAAATACAAAATAAGCCGGGCATGGTGGCACGCGCCAGTAATCCCAGCTACTCAGGAGGCTGAGGCAGGAGAATTGCTTGAACCAGGGAGGCAGAGGTTGTGGTGAGCCGAGATCATGCCATTGCACTCCAGCCTGGGCAACAAGAATGAAACTCCGTCTCAAAAAAAAAAAAAACCAAACTGCCGGGTGCGGTGGCTCACGCCTGTAATCCCAGCACTTTGGGAGGCCGAGGCGGGTGGATTACAAGGTTAGGAGTTCAAGACCAGCCTGGCCAAGATGGTGAAACCTCATCTCTACTAAAAATAAAAAAAAATTAGCCAGGAGTGGTGGTAGGTGCCTGTAATCCCAGCCACTTGGGAGGCTGAGGCAGAGAACTGCTTGAACCCGAGAGGCGGAGGTTGCAGTGAGCTGAGATAGCGCCACCGCACTCCAGCCTGGGTGACAGAGCGAGACTCGTCTCAAAAACAAACACACAAACAAAAAAATGCAAATCTGATCTCATCTCTCTTGCTCTTCACTCTTCCATGGCTCCCAGTGCCCTCAGGAAAAAGTCCAGGTTTCTGCCTGCAGCCCACAAGGCCTTGCTTGATCCATCCCATCACTTCCCTGCCTCCGTGTTGCCCATTCTCCCCTGGTTCCCTTCCAACACGGGCCCTCTCAAGATTCCTTAAACATACCGAACTCACTGTAGCCTCAGGACCTTTGCATGTGCTGTTTCTCCAACTTTGAACACCCTTCCTTCTTCCTCCATCTCACACCTGAAGTCTAGCTCCAATGTCCCCTCCTCCAGGAGGCCCTCCCTGCTCCTCTCCCCAAAGGCAGAGGATGAGGATATCTCTGGCCCAGTGCTGACCAAAGGGACTTAGAGGGTCACTGTCAGCTTGTGTCACTCCAGCCTGGGGCCGAGGCCTCTCAGAGGTCTAATCCAGTGGTGCCCAACCTAGGACCCTGGGCATATCTGAGGAGTGAATGCAAGCCCTCTCTACCCATGCCTACCAAATGCTCCCAGTTCGCTCCCATTGGTGGGCGCTGACCTGTTGCTGGGCGTGGAAAACACAGCCAGGACCACGGGCCGGCCCCCGAGGCTGACCACGCCTGTGACAGCCTGCAGCACGTTGAAGTAGAAGTGGGAGTCCCCGGGCACGGAGCAGTTGAGCCGCGCCTTCAGGAAGGACGTCCACTGCTTCTCCAGCACGCGGGGGGAGCCTCCCACGTCATTCTTGCACACTCGGGCCACGCGGGACACCACCACCTGGGCGTGACAGTGGACAGATGGAGGCCTGAGCTCTGTGTCCCAGGAAGGCCTGCTCACAGGCTGTGCCACCCGCCACCCAAGCCGGGATGGAGGAGTCTGACCCTGGCTCTGGCGGGACCCCAGCCAGTCACTGGTCCTCTCTGGGCACCGGCTTCCCTTGCAGAAATCCCCGGTGGGAATGTCAGTGATGATAATAGCAACAGTGACAACCATAATCATCACTGCTTCCATGAAGAAATGTTTTATTCTCACATCTCTTACACTCTTCCTGAGGGCTGCCTACTGATATCCCCCCATTGTACATATGGGGAAACTGATAAGAGGCACGGATAAAAGGAAGTGGCTGGCCAAGGTCACAGTAGCAGTTAGTGGCAGTCCGTGCACTTCAGCACTGCCTGGTTCCCTGGATGGATAGATGAGTGGACGAACAGATGGATGGATGATTACAAT